>NW_023606199.1:0-40001 GCF_013339745.2 Dermacentor silvarum
TGCAAATTATCGCTGGGCACAAATAAAGGTTCATTAAGGTGTGCAAAATGTTCAAGTATTTTCATTTCTCACGAGAGCTCCCCAAGCAAACGGTTTGTATTGGTTGTCTGAAAAAAATACGCTCTCTACCGGAACCACATTGAAGAAAACTTCTACAGTAGGCTATTTACACGTGGACAATAAATTCCGACAAGGCACACATATCATACAATGTTTGGTAGTTTATTTGGAAATTGTGTCAGCAAATATATGTGAGACTGTTCTACATGTGAACAGAATGTTCCAACTGCACAGAAATGTTAAATAGGGCATGATCAAGGGCCACATATCTCTGCATATAGTTCATTCAAGACGGTCCTTACACATGAAAAGAAAACAGGCAGATCAAAGGCAATGGCGTAATATAAATGGATGGGCTCGTTTGCTGTGCCACAACTAAACCGTTGTTCTTCGCCCTGCAGGTGTTCGTGGCGATCGTCACGCACGACCTGCAGTCTTCACGAATAGATCCTACTCTCGACACGTTATTAGAATGTACGTTGCTGCCCCACTGCGACGAAGCCGGCCTGTGGTTACCATGAGAAGGATGTGACTCCTGCGCATAGGGGTGGACTACGTGGCCTCAACTGTATCAGCGCAGCCATTCGACATCTGGATCCTGTATACGCCATTCCATCGGCATCAATATTCGCGCCACTAAGTATAAGACAGCAGTAACACGGTAAATTAAATGGGTGGCCAAGCATCGAGCGTAAAGCGGTCCAGAACCAATGGTCACTGACATAAGCAAAGAAGGTTATGGGAGCAGCGATTGGACCCGTGAGTATGTTAGGAGGAAGCATACATTGAGAAAGAAAAACAGATTTTTTATTAAAACGACACAATGTTTTTTCAATGAGCGTGATCAAAATTTATAATAATTTGTAATATACATGTTACAAGGAAAGAGAAGACAACTCTGGTTTACTTTAGAATTACCCATAAATACCTCATTTTCAGCGCCTGCTAAAAAATTACGGGGAAAGCTTGGGATGTGAAGCCGAAAGCCTAGTTATACCCATGGCGATGTGGAATGAAGCTCTTAGCCCACGGGGCGACGTATAGAAGGTGCGCGAGCGCGCTGTCGCCGTTTACAGAATGTTCTTCGGGCGTCGCCGCTGATATTTCCTTCCTCCTCCCCAGCGCCGCCACCACGCTTGTCCTCAACGTCCCTACTGCGCTGCTGCGGACATTACCCTCCTCCTCCCCAGCGCCGCTGTAGCCCTTTCTCCGCGAAGGGATTGAATGGCACACTTCACTTCACTGGCGGGCGTAGTACGGCTTCATCCACACTACGTGCAGAACTTCGGGACGGGGACGTCATCGGCTCAGCGAGGATCAAAACTTTGGCGCACGACCTCGTATGGGCCGAAGTCTCGTCGCAATAATTTCTCCGAGAGTCCACGGTGGCGGACAGGTTTCCACAAATACACGTAGTCGCCGGCGTTGTACTCGACATTCCGTCAGCTTTGGTTTTAACGATGGGCGTCGGTACTCTGGTGGCTGCGGATGCAGTTCCGAGAAATCTGGCGAGCTTCATTTGCTTCTGTATAAAGTCATGAGCGCCGTTGCTTGTCGTGGGCCGTCGTCTACTGGAAGCATGGTGTCTAAAAGTGTCGTGACGCGAGTTCATCGACAAGTTCAAATGGAGTGGCCTGGGTGGTCTGCTGCACAGCTGTATTATAGGCAAAAGTCACGTATGGCAAAATTTCTTCCCCTGTCTTGTGCTCTACATCAACATACATCGAAAGCATATCGGCCAGTGTTTGCTAAGGCGCTCTGCCAATCCGTTAGTTTCGGGGCGATAAGCCTCGGTTTCCGATGGTTGCTTTGCGGTGACAAGGCGACTTCTTGTATTTTTTAGCAGTAATGCTGCACCGCGATGAGCAATGAGCCAGCGGGCGCACCATCACGCAGTACAATGTCGTGGACGAAAAACTTGGCGACTTCAGCAGTGTTTGCCCGGTTAACAGCTTTTGTCTCGGCGTAAAGGGTTAGTTTGACGGTTGGGGCGATTATCCAATTGTTATCTGAAGATGACATAGGAAAAGGACCTACGGACAAACAGACACCCTTTCTGTCGCAGGCATCACGAGTACGTGATCTTTTTGGGTGAATGCAACTAGTCTTCTCGTTCATTAAATAACGAGGCCTTGAATCCGGCAACATTGATGCCTTGGTTTATTGACCAGTTGCCTTCACCCAAGAAGACGACGTACTCCTGACGCCTCCAGCAGAAATGATGTTCAACATCCGCCGCCTAGGTTTGTGAGTGGTGGGGCTAACACTCCCAGGGTTAATTCTAGTTGTAAGACATAAATTCCCCAGAAAGTAGATGGGAAAACGGCGCCGCGGTAGCTCAATGGTGAGAGCATCGCACGCGTAATGCGATGACCTGGGTTCGTTCCCTGCTACGGCCAGTTGTTTCTTCATCGATTTCATTTTATTAATTTTAATTTCTTTAATTCAATTAGTAAGAGTAAGTACAAGTAATTTCTCCTATGCTGTCCTTGGTGTCACTGTTTGTTGACTTCTTATGGTATAACTAATACAAATTGGGCTCCTTGGTTCCGGTTTCTCGTTCATTGCATAACGAGTGCTTGAATCCGGCAATTGATGCCTTCAGGTAGGGTTTATTGACCAGTTGCCTTCACCCAAAAGATCTCGTACTCGTGACGCCTGCGGCAGAAAGGATGTTTCACATCCGCCGCCTAGGTTTGTGAGTTGTGGTGCTGGCTAACACTCCCAGGGTTAATTATACAGTATGTGCCCTGAGCCGTACTCTCTCAAGGGCTGCAGAAGATAGCGCCAACCTTTCCCTTTCCATACGAACCACTTACTACTATACAGTATAGTTGTAAAACATAAATGCCCCAGAAAGTGAATGGGAAAACGGCGCCGCGGTAGATTAGTGGTGAGAGCATCGCACGCGTAATGCGAAAACGTGGGTTCGTTGTCCAGCTGCGGCTAGTTTGTCACTTTTGTTGGCTTCTGGTACAATGTACATATATATATTATATAATATATATTTATATATACACCGTCAATTGCACTTAGCTGCTCAAAGTGGCAGGACGTGCGTCGAATGAGCTGCTGCACAACATTTCGCAAGGCGGTGAAAGCCGCTTCCATCATTTATCTGGGGACCTCAAAGAGGTGCGACGTAAATGCAACTCATTTCTCTCGTGTTTAACGCTAAATCACCACTGAATTTTGATAGTGCGTCTACATGTACGATCTCGATTTGGCTATTATCATTCGGGTAAAGCCGGTATGGAAAGAAATAGGAGTGCGGGCGCTATGCCCCCACGTACTCCTATTACGTTCCTCGGCCACCGCGGTGTGCCGCTGTATATCTCTAGCTGTGGTGCTGCTTTATACGGCCCTATGGCACAAAGAGCGATGGAACGGGCAATCCTAGGAGTAACGTTAGGAGACAGGAAGAGAGCGGTGTGGATCAGAGAACAAACGGGGATAGCCAATATTCTAGTTGACATTAAGCGCAAGAAATGGAGCTGGGAAGGCCATGTAAAGCGGGCTGGATAACAGGTGGATCATTAAGGTTACAGAATGGATACCAAGAGACGGGATGCGCAGAAGAGGTTGGCAGAAAACCAGATGGGATGATGAAGTAAGGAAATTTGCAGGCGCAAGTTGGAATGCGCTAGCGCAAGATAGGGGTAATTGGAGATCGCAGGGAGAGGCCTTCCTCCTGCAGTGGACATAAAATATAGGCTGATGATGATGATGATACAGTTACAATATCTCACCGATGAGACGCTCAGGCAACCACGTAAATTGAATGGTGTCTGTCGGCCATGTGACTGCATGCTCTTTACGACGCTACAGAACTCGAACGCTTATGGAAATAAGAACAATCGTTACCTATTCAGCCTTACATAGCTCACTATATAGGGGGCTATAAAATTTGCATTGATTAAAATGTGGCGGTTGTATATATTAAAATATTGAAGCACTTATGCTGTATGCTTTAGCCGACATAATTAACTGTGGCTGTGTTTTACGTTACACTGCCGATCAAAATGTTTTAACGCTATACGAATCAGGTATGAGAAAAACTACCTGATAATTCTAATTATCGTGTTCTTTTACCAAAGGTCATCCATTTCATATTTGTTCGGCGAAATGAATGAAGAACATAATATCACTCAATTGTACGTCAGAAGGAATTACTACATATAACACACTTATGTCCACCACAAAATTACTAAAACAAACTATAGGTGGCTGTTTTACCTATGCAAGTACAATAATAGTGCCCCAGATGTGCAGTGAAATATATGCGTCTTCTCTAATGTAAAATACCACTGCGAAATTATACTATTATTAGGCGATTATCGCGCATTCAAAAGGCATTTTTTAATATACAGCTATTTAGTTGCATAATGTCAAGTTCCTGTTCATTCCATGTCCACGTGCGTCACGGCTTTGTTAGCCATCCATCCATTCCCCTAGCATTAAAAAAAGATGAGTGCCACTGGGATATTTCGCGCCAGGGAAGATGTAATGCACCGTTCAAAAGGATAAAGGTACAAAATGGCACTTTGCGATTTGTTTCATGTACGCGTATTGTAGAGGTGCATGACACAGAAAAAGATCCATTATACTAACAAAGTAACATTGAGTTTTAAAAAAAGTTGCAGTTTCGCCCGAAAGGCGAAGCTAAATTGCGATAGCAAATTAGTAGAGAGCTATATGGAGTAGGGATAGTAGTTTTATCGGCTGCATAAACTTGGGCATATTCTCTTACCAACTGAATTAACATGCGTGGTGTCAGCTCACACAAGCAACATGAATAGATCACATTCGATGACCGTGGACACCACTGTCAAACGTTGGCGTGAACAAACGCGGGAGCAGCAGCGAGCGAAGGTTGGTGCGGTCTGTCGCATGAACCGAAACTAGCTGGCGAAAGCACAGCGCATACAAAGAGCCGAGTGGAGTTCGCTTTCAAGATACGGTGAGCACGACAGCTCGCAACAGCGCCAAGTACTTACAAGTGCGCAGTCGCTGGCAGAGAAGCTGCACCCCCTCTCTCCCGCACTGCCTTCCCACTTTCCTCCTTTCGTACGCGATACTGAATCGTCAGATTCCCTTGCGCCCGGTCGCTAAATGCGCAGTTGGTTCCGGTAAAATCTCTATATAAGAAAAGTACCGCCATCCTTTGATCAACTCCGCTTCTCTCTCTCCTGTATGTCCTATTGGGGGATGATAGCGCGCGTTTTCACTTCTTTATATTTAGTTTTTTTTTTCTGCCTCCGAGCCATGTTGAAAGTCGGTGTGCGCGGCCGCGGTCTCCGGTGGCGGCTAAAATCCGTATATAGTAAAAGTACCGCTATCTACGCTTGCCTCTGCCGTCTCCTCTGCTAAAGCGCTTGCTTTTTTTTCTTTACGTTTTGCTTACGAAAGCATGTCGACGGTGGCGCCCCTAGAAAATCCCCGTTGAAGCTTTCAGGCCGGGCGCGCCGCCGCGTCCGCCGGCGACTGCGGCTGCGCAGAGTGACTTCCAACGTTGCTCTGAGGCGAAAAAAAAACTAAATATAAAGACGTGAATGCGCGTGCTATCATCGTCCAATCGGAGATACAGGAGAGAGAGAAGCGGCGTTAATCGAAGGATGGCGGTACTTTTCCTGTATAGGGACTGAAAGCTTCAATATGGATTTTCTAGGGCCGCCACCGTCCACTTGACTCCGCAAGCAGAAAGTAAAGACAAAACCCGGCGCTTTAGGTGAGGAGACAGCGGAGGAAGGAGTAGATGGCGGTACTTTTAATATATAGGGATTTTAGATTCTGGGGACAACGGCAACTACTCCGACAAGACACGAGTGTTAGAAGCTGAATGTTTCGTGACGGTCCACAGAGTAAGCAATGACGTGTCTTTGCTACGAGCTACCACGAAGTACAGAACATGTACATTCCAAGGTTTGTGCGCAGCAAGAACAAATCTATCGCAGCAGAGCAAATCCACGAGAGATTATGCTGACAATAAACAATCGGATAGTGGCCGCACCGAGCAACTTTACTGAGTCAGAAACGTGACGGAGCCGCTGCTTCAAAATGTGTGCCAATAAACAACAAAGAGAACACTGATCCCGATTTAATTCAAGTGGAGAGTTTAGACAGCTTCGAATACATTTATATCCCCGCTTTGAAGACAAGCACCGTATACGCTGCGAGCCGTTTGGACAAGGCGTAATGAGCTCTGAAAGCACTTCTATATCCGCTAAAGCTGTGATTAAAGCTTCGCGTCGTGCAAAAAGCGATCTTCTACGATATGCGTCGAAACGGAGGTTTGATGCGCCGCACCGGCCGTCACGTGCTTGCATTGTAAACGCGGAGACAACGGAGGCAGCTGAGGCAAGCAATGGACGTGTCACCATGTGATAAAATGGCAGCGCCCACGGGAGCGCCGCGACGGTCAATATACGTCCGTCGTACATACAGCATACGGCGAGGAGCGACGATTTTATCGCCCTCGAACTTTATACGGAACTCACCACGACGGCGACGACGACGGCGACTCCGATGCCAAAATCCGCTTGAAGTGTCCGTATGATAAACATGATAAAACTTAACGTAAGCATCATCCGAGAGCCACCCATGTCAGGGAAGTTATGATTTGTTGCGGTCAGCAATAGCTCTAATTATGCAGCACCAAAGAGGTGGAACTGTGAGAGAAAGTAAATATTTGCTAACACCTAAACTGCGGCTGCCTCCGATCGAAATTGACAGTTAAGATCATGCTTCGGTAGAAGAGCTGTGTAGCCTGTACTTGGCCTTACGCAATGTTTTGTGTCTTGTGACAATACCTTGTGACTTGTGAGTTAAGAGGTCGTGTCCGTGACTGTGGCAGCTGCTGTTTTAAAGAAAACACGTAAAATATGCAGTGTTTATTTGACTAACACTACCGGTATTTAAAAAGTTCCGCATAGAAAGAACGTGATTTGCGAAGACGCCAGAAAAGTGGCATCAAATGAATTGAAATGTTTCTATTCCAACCGGAGTGCAGCAAAGGACAAAGGGGGGTCCCCCCGAAGACCTCAGCGAATGGTGGAGATCGGTCGCAAACGCGGCCAAGATTGTATCTGCTTCGAATTAGGGGATAAAATGCAACTTTTTGAGGCATATGATGGCGATATAAATCAGGGTCGCATACTCATGGTCTTTCCATACGTATCGTTTAAAGCTTGCTACTATTCAATCGTTTCATTGATATTTGCATGCTTATATTACTGGAAATCATTCCGAGTTAATGTACAGTTGCATGTAATTCTTTCGTATGCACTCAAAGCCTGCATTATATTTATGTACGACGTCTCTCAATATTGACGTTACACCGATACTGCACGCCACAGTGCCTTGTCGCATATGCTGCCTTCGCCTTCCTACAAATATGACTCGTCTATCATTGTCATGCATTCACCTTTTCGTTCCTTTGCAAGCATCATTGTGAAATTTACAACTTTCACTTGCTTTTCCTGGGCAATGTTGACATTTTGCCTAAATTAAGCTAGTGAGCAATTTTTGGTAAGTTCCTGCCCTAACATTAATTACCATGTATTTTGTCATTTGCAGAACACTTCTCTCTCCTCCACCCCATCAATATCAACCAGTTTTGAATTAATGCCCTGTAATTGCTCGGTGAGTAAGGTTTTTTCCGATGCTTTTTCTTCAAACCATTGCGTTCTTTTTCTCCAGAAGATCACTTTCTAGTTTAAATTTATTCCGAAGCCGTACTGACCTGCGTTCATTGCAAGCACCGTACCTAACGCCCTACGTTATAGGAGATACGACAACGGGAAAATTGTATGCGCTATATTTCCGAGAACTACATTCACCTAAAGAGCAACACCACATTGAACTGCTGTCATTTAAACGCAGTTTTTTCACAAACAATCTACGTCACAAAACAAAGTATGGCGATGTTCATCCTGAAACAGGCTGCCTCTTCATTTATCTTAGAGAAGTAGCATACCCTGCCATTGGTTTTAGGCTAATATATACACATGCTACATCCAATAATTTGCCGCCTCACTTTCTGCGCACATCAATGACGCATGCACTTCTTGCCACCTTACAATTTCTTGCAAAAACTGGTGCTTTCGCCACAGCTCACATTGCAAATTACAAGCTATTATTGTAAATTTTTGTGTTAGCGATAATATTTTCTCTTTGTCTGTGATTTAATTATTTTGTGTGAGAAAAGTGGCTTAAATGGCAATAGTGGCCATGAAAGGACTTATAAAAAGATAAAAGTAATTTGAGAGGCGTTTAAACATTAATGTTAAAACTTAGTCAGTAACCCTTTAATCGGCACATGGAACATCCGAAAATTGTTGATTTTCCTTTTAAATGGCCAAACACTGGGGAATGCCCACCATCAACGCAAAAGAAAAAAAGCGGGCACAAACTGTCCCATCATGGGGGGGGGGCGGGGGGGGGGGGGGTGACACCGGACAAAATTCACCTCAAGTTACCGTTGATTTCATTTCAAATTTGTACAGAGATCTCTAGCAATACTCAAATGATAGGTGCACATTTCATTTGCTTTACATAACTAGCGTGACGTTATTGCAGCGGATATCTTGCGTCGTCGTGTCGCCTAAGACCGTGCTTTAAATAGAAAGCAAGTCACGTGTGAACTTGTTGTTTCTCGCCTGTTTTGCTGCTCTAAGCGAAATATATCGCTAGCTGCCTACTATTCATCTTAGCCGATAAATTTAGCTAGACCTTCGTACTCAGTACCCATACTCAACAAGAAGAAAAAACAACGGTGTGTTTGCCCGCAGGCACATTATGTTTACAAGGTATAACCTTGCAATGACTTGTTGACTCGTCCAGACAGCATAGCAAAAGCAGTGTCACAAACCCTCTCCGTGTTAGCCTTAGCAGTATTTCAAGTCACCTCTACTAATAAAACGAAGCATGGCTACTTACATGCAGTCTTCCAGTTCTTGTCTCGCGTGTATTTCCGACGACTGCTCGAAGCGTCTACAACACCCTTGCATATAGGTATATTTTATATTAATATAGATGTATCTAAAAAACCTATTTATAGATTGATAAGTCGCCATTCCCGCTCTAAAGAAAACGGTTGGTTCCGACAGTTCATCGATGTGTAAAGGGCAACGTGTAAATAGCACGCGCGTGGATTTTTTTTTTATCAGCGTCTATCTCTTCTCCTGGCACTTTTTTATATTGACACCTACTGGCAGCCATAATTAAGAACCACGGTATGATATACGAAAAATGCAACCAGAAGTAAAAAATTAACACGGAAAGAATAATAGGAAACAAGAAATACTAATTTTTTTTGTAACAATAATGTCAACTACGAGTAAACAAGCAAATAGCTTTGAATTGTAAATGTATTGAATATTTCGACTCATGCTTTGTGTTTGAACAAAAAAATAACGTATTAAAACATTCTTGCAAGGACATTTCAGAAAATATATTCTTGTGCCACGTCTTTGGATTGACTTTGAATAAGGAAATGTTTTTAGCCCAACGCTACGTTGTACCTGTTATATTGCATTTCTGTCGCACAGCTTTTCGCGTAAGTCAGAAATTCTGCAAACATGAATGGATAATCAACCTTTAAAAATTGTAGATATCTATACGCACCAAAGGTTTTTCTTTAATTAAGCAACCCCTAAACGCATCTTCGAAGTATTATCACTATATTGAAATGTTGGTTGAAACGGTATTTCGTAAGTACAACGTTTGTTTCATGGCGACAATGATCCGTAATTAGACCCGATAACAAACGGTAACGACCGCTTTTCACCTTGAAGTAGAAGTGTGCTCAGCCGACTTCAGATACATGGCAGAGCACTCGAATTTACGCGAAAAAGGTTCTCCACATGGTTTTCTAAATTTTCCTGTAAATTTCTACAAATCTATCTGAAGTGTTTTGAAGCATAACACTTCATGTAAGTAGTGTTTTTGAAGCCTGGTGTTTATATTCATGGATTCTTTGCCATCCCCTGGCCTCACTACAGCTTCCTAGTTTCACAATTAGGTCCTTTTAAAAGCACCCAACCTGATGCGCACTAGTCGTTTGGCAGTAGGCCCTATCAGCGGCCGTGGTTCGAATCCGTCACCTTGTGTGCAGCAACTGCAGCCGCTGCCACTGCGCCACCCTAACGAGTATTAGCTTAATTACTCTCTTTTATATTTTTTAAGGTTCTTTTGATTTTATAAATGCCCACAAACCTATCTGCCTTTCTTCTGCACTACTGTGCAAAGCATAAGTGCCAAACTGTTATAAACACTACAGTCATCAATGTGTCGCACACCCTGCTTCGCACGACTGTATATGTCTGTTTACCCCAGTACACAACTTGCGGCTAGCGCATTGTCGACAGCTAAACTAAGGATTCAGCTGCATCATCAGTCACTGCAAACTTTTCACGCCCCTCCTTTCCCCTACACACAGATACACCTTTATGTGTATGTGTGTGCCTGTACGCCCCTCGAGTGTGAGCCGGAGCCGTGGCAGTGTCGGTAAAGCAAGTATAATATCCGCAGCTCAGCGTAAACTTGCGTGCCTATCCCCCAAATTTTTTCCACCTCCTTGTTTGTTTTGTACTTGTCGTTTTTCTTCTAATTATGTCCAATCTTCGCACCTCCGCGGGACGATGGTACTTCTCTTAAAAAGAAGTTATGTTTTAGCGTGCGCTTTATGTAGGCGCTTGAAAGCGCGCAACAAATAATTCTCACCCAGTGGAATTATTGTCCCTGACTTGATTTCTCCAAACATTACGAAGAGCAGTATTGGGTTATACAGCTGCTCGACTTATGCGTTGCTGGTGAAGCAGGTTTGAACAAAGCAACAATGCACTAATGGCCCGGCTCACCTCTCTTTGCCTTACTGTCCTGTCACAGGCGCCAGTTTTATTGGTATCATTGTAGAGTGCACCATCGTTATGCATCACAAATTTCAACTGAACGAACGGAATAGTTTTACGGCAAAGATGCTAAGCTCTGGTAGGTCGGGATCTCTTGCGGCGTCCTGCTCACGGAAAAATGAAACCTTCAGCGATTGAAGTGAAACGTGCATACATCATTTTGTATCACGCATACAACAACAACACATAATTCGTTTTAATAAACAACAAGCACAAAGCCGGCATCCAAACAGATAATTGAAAAGCACTCCTGCTAAAATTGCGAAGCACATAGCACTTCCATACGTTTGCCCGTAAACAACTGTTGCGCTAGCCACGTGGGAATAACGATGCTAGACTTCATATATAAAGAACCACCAAGCAATAGATTTCATTGTTATTGCGGCACCGCCATGGTCAAGCAACGCATAGTTATTACTGCCGCGGAGCAGGCGTTTACGGGAACAGCAAAGGGAAATGTAACGGCTATACTGCAATCGGCGGCATGCTGCCGCTGGCTTTATTATCCTTGCAATTCCAGCCAGGGGAAGTCCACACGTCCACACTATCCTGTGGCTGATATTGCGCCGGAGTAGGAATTCAGCATAAAATATTACATAATCCCTCAGGTGATGCAGTGGTGGTTTTCAACACTTCGCTGGGCATCGACTTTCGCATGGCCGGGACAGCGAGTCTTTTTTTTTGTATTTTGGCCTCATATTAGCGAAAGGCAAATGTTTATGGTGGCAGTAAAAGGGAGCCCACGTAGCAGAAGAGAAACAGAATGACAAACTCTCGGGTACTCTCATTGAAACGGTTGTTTAACTTATTTCTTATTGCCACTTGTCGTACCTTCTTTCCAAGTGTTCCAAAACATTGTTCGGGTACACTTGTTACTATGGTTGTCAAGTATAGTTATATTTTACTTACAGTATATTTTAGAGTATGCTATGCTGGGATATGCTTCCTAACCATCGAGCGTGTCTATACGTCTTCCGGCCGTCATGTCGAACTACATGGTTGTATATGCGTTCCAGTGAGTGCCAAGCAGAAGATCAGTGACTAAGGTATTTGCCTATATATTTACCTTCATCTCTAAAGGTCATGCTAATGTCATGCACGCAGCTTTCGTTGTGATTCTCCTCACGTTTTCATATTCGCGCATATATAAAATCACCCTGCCTTCCTCTCACGCTTCTCCCAATTTATTGAAAACATGTGTCACGGTACGTAATTAAAGAAACTTGAGTGCATTTAGTATCTCAATTGTATCTTAAGTGTTTCAATGTCGCAAGGATACCAGAGTAAGAAATTAACCAAATCCTTCAGAAAAGAGTAACTAGAAAGATATTGTGGATAAATGTTTGCTCTATGCTTCCAAATTTGGACTCGGTATGCCCATGGCGCAGTTTAGTATCGGAAAACAGCATAAATAGCGCAATTGAGGGGATCACAGAAATACACTTGAGGAGACGTGTAACTTTATCGACCAGTGTAGGTCAGCTTTGAGTCCAACAGGCAATACGTAAAAAAAGTTTGCGACTAACAACGCCATTGCAGCAAGCTCGCTATCCGGAGTCTTGACAAACATCCTGGGGCTCCTGTTCGGAAACATCCTAGCTATTGCTGTCTTCTTTATAGGTCACCACATACGTGGAGAGCGGTTGGGGTAAAAAACGTTTGCTACCAGATTCAGAAATACCATCCGTCTGCTGGTGACGCATTTTTGCTAAGTCAGCTAGTAAATGTCAGGGTTGTCGACCCTACAAACGATAGGATGACGAGGATATAAATCGTGACGAACGATATAACGTCAGTGCATTAGATGCCGTAGTCGATATCCCGTCACCGCGCAAGGCCAGAATTTGGGTCGCTACCACTGCGAAGTTCAAAAGCGAGTACGGGAACTTTAACGTCAAGCAGTATCATGGTGTAATCGGGCGCAAGGCTATTGACTTTCTACATTTCAAACGCTAGTCCGAAGGCGACCACTACGGCGATTGACTAGCTGTGGGAACCACTTTATCTTCGTCTTCCCTGCAGAGACGTTGAGACGCCCGTTATCTTCTACTATGTCTAATTAATGTGTCACGTACATGTGCCACGTTTTGACTCTTCATTGCAAATAGGACGAACACATTCCAGAAGTAACAAAAAAAATGTTCTACGTATTAGCGACACCTTTAAGCTCCTTGAATTCTCAGAACTGGGAGATAGTTCACGTCGTCCGTAAATACCGCGCTCGAAAAACGCTGAAAGCCGTCTCACCTGACACATGTACAAGTTTCTGTCAAATATCGCTGCTTGCTATTAGTGTGAAGATTTTTATTTCACCTACAAGACGCTTGCGTCTGAGAGCATGGTGCGAACTATTCGCGATAGATATCAACCGCTGTGCCCTCTGTGTCCCAGAGGAATTAAAGGCTTTCTTTGCCTGCGATTTGCCTGTGTCGATTGGTCGATCTATCTGTCGGTTGGTCTCACGGGTCTGGTTGTTACTGATTAGATTGGCATGCAGATAAAAAAAGGACGTCGCAGTTACACTCGAACGGCGAAGCGTCGATTGCGATACCATATTAGTGAAAAGCTATAAGAAGTAAATATGGTGTTGCGGGTGAGATGGGTTTATATACAAAATGATCGAGGGGGCGTAGAGACGAGATCACAGGCAGTCAGGCATTGCTCTGCACCGCGTCAACTTCTACCATCTCCTCTTCTTCGGCTCCGCCGCGCAGCGTCACATCTTTCTCCGGCGCAGACGAAGCTCGCCGAGCGAGTTAAGGAACTACGTGGTTGGTAGCTCTCGATTCGGGAAGCCTATGATGTTAGGGCTTCAGGTGGGCCACGTGAACCACTTGTGTCTTCTGCGACTGGCGATTATTGGAGGTCAGTTTTGCTATGACGTAGTTGACGTCACTTAATTGGTTGAGTATCACGAATGGACTGCTATACGTTGCAATCAACTTGCGATACAAGCCTTTCTTCCATATACAGGTGTCCACAGTAAAACGAGATCGCCCGAAGCGAAAGGTATATGCCGGGCGTCATAGCGTGCCTTGGTTGAAGCTTGCGAGGAGATGGTTCCTAGGTGAGCAAGCCGACGCGCTTCTTCCGCACGAAACAATATCTGTGCAATGGATGTGTCTTCGCTAAGTGTGAACGGCCAAATTGTATCCAAGAAAGTTTGGGGACTGCAAGCGTACAAGAGATAGAAAGGCGCATACCCGGTTACTTCATGCTTAGCTGTATTGTATGCGTAAGTGACGAAGGGCAGCAGAGCATCCCAATTCTTGTGATCAGCTGAGACGTAGAGTGACAAGGTCTTGGTGAGAGTGCGATTTGTACGTTCGGTCAGGCCATTAGTTTGTGGATGGTATGATGTTGAATGGCGATAAGTAGAACCGCAAAGCCGCAGCAGATCTGCATCAACGTCGGCGGTGAATTGCCGTACGCGGTCACTTATAACAACACGTGGAGCGCCGTGGCGTAATTTGACATAATGAAGCAGAAAGCACGACACGTCAGCGGCGGTAGCCGAGGTAAGCGCCGCAGTCTCAGTATAGCGTGTCAAGTAGTCGACGCACACAATAACCCAGCGACGGCCGGCAGAGCTCTTGGGAAAGGGGCCGAGCAACTGGATACCAACTTTTTCAAATGGTGGTTTCACGGGTTTCAAAAAACCTGCAAGAGGCGACCCCTGCTTCTTATGACATTGGCAACCTGGACAACTGGCAATGTACTGTCTTGTGCTCTTCCAAAGCTTCGGCCAATAAAAGCACTGGCGTAATCGATGAAGCGTCCGGGCAAAGCCCAGGTGACCGACGTGATGTCCTCAAGCATGGCGCCAAGAATCGCGGTATGCAGGTGTTCGGGAACGACTAGGAGCGACGAAGCGCCGTCAGAAAAGTGATTCTTTTTATAAAGCAGGCCGTCACACAGCGTGAACGGCGTGGTCTGACCTGACGTGCGGGCAGGCTCCAATAGGGGTATCAGGGTAGGATCGCGATGTTGTTCACATTTGAACGCACTGACGTCAGGAAACTCGGTAATGCTGGCAAGGTAGTCGTCGAAGTCGTCGTCGTTAGCGTTGGTGTGTGGCGATGGGAGATGAGACAAGCAGTCGGCATCGGTATGACACCGGCCGCTCTTGTAGGCAACAGAAAAGTTGTATTCTTGAAAGCGTAACGCCCAGCGTGCCAGCCGTCCAGAAGGATTCCGCAGTCCAACCAGCCAACAAAGGGAATGATGATCCGTGACTATCTTTAAATGGCGACCTTACAGATATGGCCGAAATTTCTGGATGACGAAGACTACTGCCAGGCATTCCAATTCGGTGGCAGTGTAATTTCGCTCCGCTCGCGTCAGTGTCCGACTTGCGTACGCAACGACGTGCTGGCGCCCATGGGGAAGTTGAACGAGGACGGCGCCAACGCCCACACCTCTAGCATCAGTGTGTAGCTCAGTCATGACCTCGGGATCGAAATGGCGCGAGACTGGCCTAGATGTTAGTAAGTACTTCATCTGACGCAACGCGTCCTCGCACTCTTTAGTCCATACGTACGGACTGTCTTTCTGAAGAAGGCACGTGAGTGGTGAGCAAGTTGGGCGAAGTTTTTAATAAACCGGAAATACCAACGCAGCCCTAGGAAACTTGGGAGGCCTTTTGCTGTCTTCGGTTGGCTGAAACCGCACACTGCAGCAATCTTTTCAGGATCAGGTCGTATACCATATTTGTCGACGAGAAAACCGAGCACGAGAGTTTCGCGCTCACCGAAGTGATACTTCTTGGAGTTTAAAACCAGTACTGCGTTTTGTATGCGATTCAGTACGATGCCAAGTCACTGATCGTGCTCCTAGAGTGTTTTGCCAAAAATGATTCCATCATCGAGATAGCACATGCATATCTCCCATTTCAATCAGCGTAGCAGTGTGTCCATAAACCTTTGAAAGTTGCTGGCGCGTTGCATAAGCCAAAAAGCATGACATTAAACTCGAAGAGTCCGTCTGGGCTCACCAAGGCAGTTTTCCTCTTATCCGTCGGATGCATCGGTATTTGCCAGTATCCCGATCGCAAGTCAACGGAGGAGAAGTAGGAGGCTGCATGAAGGCAATCGATAGCATCGTCAATGCGTGGTAGAGGATATACGCACTTCTTTGTGACTGCGTTAAGTCTTCGATAATCACACAGAACCTCAAAGATTGTCCTTTTCTTGACTAGTATCACTGGAGCGCCCAGGGACCCCAAGACTCCTGGACAACACCTTTCCGCAGCATTTCTTCATCTTGCTCATCATTATTTTTCGTTCTGCAGGAGAAACGCGGTACGGCTTTTGGCGAATAGGCGTCGCTTGGCCCGTGTTTACGCGGTGCTGCGTGCGCTAGTCAGGAAGCGAAATTGTACGCTCGTCTTGGGCGAAATCGAATACTGGTGCATAGCGACGACACCCTTTGCATTCTTCCCGCTCTGAAGAGCACAGTGACTTGTTCGTCTCTTCCTCCACTTTGTGCTTGAAAGTGCGTCAGTTCTTCTTTAATGAGTTGACGTACTAACAAACCGATGTCATGGGAGGTATAGATGTGCACGCATGCGAGAGTGGTCACGGTGTCAAGGCTTCCAAACGTTGGCAATACTCGTCGCGTGTTCAGCACTTCAAAAGCACGGCTGTGACGTCTTAGATCTGAAGGGGTACGCAGGTCTTCCTTTGAAAGAAGAAAATTGTAGACATCTTCACCGATGCCCTTCAGGAGATGTTATACATATATATATATAATCCTCTCTTTCAGTTCCAACCCAGAATTTGCATTTTTTGTAGTCCTCGCATATATGTATCGCGTATTTATTTTCATCGGGGAACCGCATATTTACCAGAAATGCCGCTGTACCTAACCACATCTAACGATGTAAATTTAGGCGGTAGCGTTGCTTCAAACTCTCCGCAGCGTCTCTTGTTTAGGTCATCTCTAACTCTGCATTGCCTGTCCCATATGTACAGTTAACGCTTAGGCAAATACATGTATAACTTCGAGGCGTGCCGATGCTAATACTAGCATGACTACAAGCTTAGTACACACCCAGCAAAAAGATTTACACGTTCCGTAGGCGGATGGAATCCTGATCAATACTCGTTTTTGGCACGATCGAACGCCTTCCTAAAAGGTTCGCGAATCTTGCGACATAAGCGGCGTCCTGTCTTACGTTCACTGACGGCGAATAATTGGCGATCAGAATTTCGTGTGCTGTCCATGCATGGGTCGCCGGGGATGATTCTTTAAAGCTTTCTTGAGGGCGTCCCCAAGACATTATTCTGGGCCTTCATTTTCAATCGTTCCGAGCATATTGTGCTCCACTGAGCACATTTGTCTCGCCGCTCTTAACTTTGAACTGTGAACTCCTTTCGCCAACACCAGTTACCTTTCATGGTGATTATGCCATCTCTCCCTTCACGGACTTCACCCCTTCTCTGTCACATTCATCTTCCTCATACTATTGTCACCAGCGCAAAGAATACCTGCCATCTTCTAGTGAACTTCAGAATTTTAGTCTGACAGGCTCTTCCCCAAGCATGACCACCCCTGTTGCGATTACCTCAGTGGAAGCTTGCCTGCTTATCGGAGAAAGCAAGTGCACGTGAACCGGGACGCGCCTTTTTATTTCCATATGGACACTCCAGGCGCATTTCGGCCGTCGGTGTCGCCGTCCCCGTGAGGTTCTGTATAAAGCCCAAGGGCCATAAAATCGTCGCTGCGCGCCGTATGCTGTGCGTGCGAGTGAAAGCGTGCGACGGTGAGCAGGCAATCGCGGCTCAATATCGCGCACGTAATGGAGGAAAGCGGGAAGGAAGCGCGCCGTCTTCTGTCGCGCGCAACGCTCCGGGGGTGGGTCGGGAGGGGGGGCGTTCTACTCATAGGGCCAGGACAGCTATGCGCGCCCACCTGACTTGCTGTATTTCGAAAGCCATCTGCGTCGGGAACACAGTTTGCCGTGCGCTGTATTTTCGCGGCTTAGTTCGCGTTGCTGTGAGAGGCAGCATGAAAGTCAATTCGCTCGCTGCCTCAGCTGCGCTTCGTCACTCCAGCGTTTCGACCACGAGTTTCCTAGGTCATCGAATGAGGTGTGTTCACGTCTGCTTTTGCGCTCGTAACACCATGCTTGTTCTTATAGTTGTATACCTATGTCTACAAATTTATACGGCCGATAATACTTCCTATAGCTGTCCGCTAAATCGCTATCGCAATCGTTGTACCGCAAGATAAAAAACAAAGCGCGCAAAAAAGGAGAACTAGTTGATCCGTCACGTATGGAACTGGATCGAAAAGTTGTTATTCCCACTTGGCGCTATCTTCTTGGCCCTATGATACAGTTGCATTGCAGCTTTGCACGTTTGTTCATTATGGTCCGGTGCGTGCCCACTACAGTAGCACATGCAAAAAAAAATCAGAGCCCTTTTCTTAAAGAAATATGGTTGAACGCGAAGCTTCTCCCACGCTAACTGAATCAAGGGCAAAATTCCAAAGCCAACAACCACGCAACGAACCCAGGAATGCTGAGCGACCCGATGGGATGCATATGTGATTTGATTGCTTGTTTAGGATTGTATTTTTTAAATGTTGAAGTTCAATGAAGACACATTTCGTTAACTTGCATAGCTTTATTTTAGATCATGTAGCCGTTGATTACACGCGCACATTCACACTTTCACGGAAGATTCTACACTCGCACAGTATTGCCTTGTGGTCACGGTGGTAGACGGCCAGAGGCTATGCCGTTGCCGATACACGCGGTCGGTCTTACGGGCACAATCGCGCTCGCGCTTACGTTCCCCACGGCAGCCTTACCTGCCATGCGCTGCACCCGCCACCTACCCTTGGTGACAGCCGGGAATGCATTGCGTGACGCGCGTAATGCAATGCAGATATATACGATTACAGCTCGTCTGGGTAGCGTGGCGAGGCATTTGCCATTGTTTTTATTGGTACAACTGTAAATGTAAACCGTAGTGTTCTACGATCCGTATGTCGTGCGCCCTTGTTCTATTGTGTGCGCAAATGCGCAGATAGTTCCATTGTGTAAGTTGGCTTTCCTGCAGTGCGTTTTCGGTGCTCACGGATGAATCAGCGACGCAGTAGAGCTCCGCTTAAAAAGAAAAGAAGGCCGCAAACACGGGCACACGCTCCTGCTTCCGTCAAATAAGTGCCTTAAAAAAGGGGAAGCTTGCAACGAATTAGTCGTGCCAGATGCTGCCAAGCTGGTGTGAAGTACCAAGCAGACGGAAATTGCTCTTCGAGTGCTTGCTCTTCGAAACTCGCCCTGCGAGTCTAGCCTTGAGTTAACCAAGTCTATACTGGCTTGAGTTACTCAATATGGCAGGAGCCATATAGAGTAACTCAAGACAGTCGACGCTCGCGTGGTACTTGCAAAAAATCGGTCGAGTGTACATGTCTACACCGAATTCGTTTCAACCTTGCCTATATCAGCTACTGTATCACAAACTGCCATTATTTTGCACTAAGATTCTCCGTTTAACGCGAGAGCGCTAAGGGCCCTATGTCGCAAAAAAAAAACCGGTGTTGATGTCGGCGGCGTTGTCCGTTAGAGAAAATTTGCGCATATGAGATATATGTCTATGTCACGCCTTTCTATACGACATGCGGTACGTGCGGGTTATATTGCCATACCGTTCTATCACTAACCTTGCTCCCTTGTTTTACATTATTTACAAAGTTATTCCTCCTAATTTTGAGAATGACAGCCCACAAACAATGTCATGAAGCAAAACACCGAGAGCGCATGCTTTTTTTGTGAAATCTTCTCAGGCTGAAATAATAAATGTGCGAAACAATAATACAAACCTGAAATTATGTAATTTGTATGATGCGGCTGGGCACAGCTTCATAGATGACCCAGCAAGTTGCCGTGCTTCTACCAGCAAGCTCGCCTTTATGTATAGCGTTCGCCGCCAGCGTTTCCCGGTAAACATTACCGTTGCATAAGCTGAAGTTGCCGGGAAGCGTGAGAAGCACTCTGGGATCTTTGAAAGGTATCGTGTTCCACTCTTAAACGCGAAGATTAGGCGTCCTCCAGCTTTTTTTATATGTGGCAGGTGTTTCGAGATTCAAATAATATTTTACCACGAAGGAGCACTGCTAGTACTCTGAGCAAACCGAAAGTTCTTTTAGTATACCTGGTTTGAACCAAACGCACTAGTTGGCTGTCAGTGCCTGTTACTTGCACATGATGTGTGTGGTTTGTAACACTCATGAGTGGGCCATTTCTCGCATCACGAATACATTCTGAAGTAGAATGTCAGGCATATGACCAGACACAGATCTTCATAATTCATTTCAAATGGAACAGGTTTCTCTGCTATGATAGAAAATGAGTTTGCAACCGATATTATTTCACTGCTTTAGCATTAGGAGAGTCATAGTGGAAAAAATGTTTATGTCTGCGAAGCACGGGCATATACATATATATATATAAATATATTATATATTGCGAGACAGCTGTTCAACCTCAACGGCTTATTATGCAGGTCGCGCGCTGAAGCGAATGGCGCTGACCATGATGATGAGTATATACAGATGAAGAAGATGAAGGGGTAATATAATGCTCACACAATCACCCCCGCGCATGGAAGCGGCCAACCTGGCCGCTGGCTATGGCGGCGAACGCCGTATGAAAGGCTTTAAACGTGAAATATGCACAATCTCTGTGGTACGGCAGCGGCCGTCCAAAGGCGTAACAACGGGCGCGACACGATAGTTAACTGGCGAAGTCTGTTCCTGAACTGTAAGGCCCGACAAAACGGGACTGAAATTTCTCGCATAAACCAGGAACGCGAACTGGAGTCCACAGCAACACTTCGTCTCCAGGCTGGAAGGAAACGACACGGGGATGCATCATAGCGAGTTTTGCGGTCTTGTTGACAGGCGTCGGTGTTGAGGCGGGCGTGTGTTGGCGACACTGGGTAATGCGCGAAACAAATTGCTCACACGTTGATGTGGACGATGGCACGGGGACGTCAAAGAAAGAGACGTCGAGGACAGTGATTGGCTGACGACCATACACAAGGAAAAAGGGCGAGTACCCCGTTGTGCGTTGGACGGCCGTGTTGTAAGCGAAGGTGACGAATGGGAGAATAACATCCCAATTGGTGTGATCAGGGTTGATGACCAAGGGATCGAGAGCACTCTCCACCACTTGCGAGACAGCTGTTCAACCTCAACGGTTTATTATGCAGGTCGCGCGCTGAAGCGAATGGCGCTGACCATGATGATGAGTATATACAGATGAAGAAGATGAAGGGGTAATATAATGCTCACATATATATATATATATATTATATATATATATATGAACGAGAACAAACAGAACCGAGGGGCCCGATTTTTATGAATCATCGCATAAGAAGCCAAAACACAATGACACCACGGACAACACAGGGGACAACGTGTTGTGCCTGTGTTGTCCTTGGTGTCATTGTTTGTCGGCTTCTTATATATATATATATATATATATATATATATATATATATAGTAACTAGATTCCTAAATGGGCCAAGCGTATTCAGCAAAATGAGGAGCACAAATTCGCGTTACCTTAGTTTAGTTACCACCAATATACATACATCCATTATATATATTGTAAGGAAGATGACGAACGTCGACGCAGAGTCAGCAGCCACGGCAGCATCAAGCGCGCGCACCAGAAGCTCGAGCGAGAGGACTGGGCTCGGTACATTTTACGACCCGCTGTCGCTACGAACCCCAATGGAGGTGGAGGTGCTGGGTAACGTTCCACTCTACCATCCTGGAACTTCGTTCGCGGACGCTACCCTCTGCCATGCCGGACGCCGACCAGCAGACTCTTCCATCGCCACCCGTCCCTTGCGCTGGCACCGTTCGCCAGCGGGAACCTCCCATCTTCAGTGGAACCAACGACAACGACGTTGAAGAGTGGCTGTCATCTTATGAACGGGTGAGCGTCCACAACAAATGGAATGACTCGGACAAGCTGGCTTACGTATCCTTCTATCTTGCGGGCGTCGCCAGTCTCTGGTTCAGGAATCATGAGAGGGATATCCGAACGTGTCTTCGTTCAAGACGTCGATTACCGAAGTATTTGACCGACCCGCCGTCAGGATACTCCGAGCCGAGCAGCGTTTGCGTACACGCGCACAGGACACGGGTGAGACGTTCACCAGCTATATAGAAGACGTCCTCGATTTGTGCAGGCGCGTGAACGCTGCCATGACGGAAGCGGAAAGGATTAAGCACGTCATGAAGGGGATCGATGATGACGCGTTCCAGATGCTTCTGGCCAAGGACCCGCGCACTGTTGGTGACGTTATCAGCTTGTGCCAGAGCTATGATGAATTGCGAAAGCAGCGAGCTCTGACAAGGCGACATCCCACACCTAATGCGGCGTCACTCTGCAGCCTGACCACCGGCCCCGAACAAGCCTCCTGATAGCCCAAATCAAAGATTTCGTCCGCGAAGAAGTCGCACGCCAGCTGTCTCTGGTGTCCATCACTCCGGAGTCTGCCAGCACTTTGCCGTATCCTCTCCGTAATGTGATCCATGAAGAGGTCACGAAAGCGCTGCCAGCGGTTCACCAGCCGGATGCCGTGGCTACACCGTTAACTTATGCTGCGGTTGCTGCAATGGCCCCTCGCAGTGCGCCCGTACCACGTTTCCAGCAGCCTGTGCACCGCCCTCCTCCTCCCGCTCCCTGGGCCAGCACTGCCATCGCTAACCCGTGGCGTACGCCGGACAATCGGCCTATATGCTTTGCATGCAGGTATCCTGGTCACGTCGCAAGGTTCTGCCGCCGCCGATCGCAGGCGTTCGATGACGATCGACGAGCGTCCTATGTGCCGCCCGATCCAAGTGCGCCTTACGGACCCTTCGATCCATCACCACCTCGCTCCCAGACTCCGCGAATGGACGCAGAGTTACTCGAGCGGCAATTCGCTTTGTATTTCCTCGTGATATTTTTCGTCTAGTTATAATACTTCAGAATTTCATTTATGTATTAAGACTAATTGTCAATTAGGCGGAATGCAAAAAAATAGTCTAAGTATCTCCAAACGACGGCAAACAGCACTACTTTGGTTCTGTCCAGCTACGTGTCATTTGCTTATCTTAAAATCTTGGCGCATGATAGTTGGGACACCCTGTATATGGTGCAACTCACGTGGGTCTGCTCCCGAGCACCGTCACTTGCACTATTATCCTCCAAGAGGCACGACGTGTGCCGAGTGAGCTCCTGAACAACGCCTTCTAATGTCGTGAAGGTGACCTCAAATTATCAGTAAACCCTTGATATTCAGCCTTGAGCTCACGGTGATCAGTGGGGGTGAGGTTGCTGCGATGACAGTGCCGTTGTGAGAGGCCGTGTGAAGTAGGTGTCGAAGACGTGTTTCGAAGGTGCGCGTTGTGTTAAAAGAGGCGGCGGTCTTGTAAAACTATCCAAAGCGAAAACTTCACTCGTAGTATTTTTTTAGAGCGCAACTACGAGCTTTGCATTATGTTTCGTGCATTTCAGTCAGCATTTGAAGCCATGCAACTCAGCGTGGCGTATAAGATACACTGGGCATTGCAGAGTTAACCACCGACCAGCAGCAGTATATTGTTACGTGTAACAATGTTAATCGGACTAGGACATGAGGACTAGAAGGCTTGAGAGAGAGGAGAAAGCGACTGAAAGTATTCCGCATGGGGGAGGTCCCCTGTCCGTGGCAGTTGTAAGCGGTGTGACTCAGGCATTGCCAATTGGAACACTTCAACTTGAGTCGAAGGCGCCCCAGACAATGGATTGTAAAAACGAGAAAAATGCATGAATGGGCCAAAGGAGAATAGCGGGTTCAGCGCTGCGTAGAATGAATACTGACTGAACACGAAAGTTCTTAGCAAACAACCGAGCGAATCAAGCAGATCGTTGCTGGAGGACAGTCAGGTGACTAGATACAGTAAACGTCGGATATACAACGTTGAGCGCACAGCAATCAGTGTCGGTTAGGTTGCTGCAACGACAGAGCCATTGTGAGAGGCCGTCTCAATAAGATGTCGGCGACGTGTTTCGAAAGCGCGTGTTGTGCTGAAAGAGTCGGCGGCTTGTGCTTGATCCACACGGCGACATTCCCTGAGGCAGCCTTCAATGAGGGCGGCGTTGTTGAACAAAAGTGAACACTTGGTATAGGCTATGATATGTTCTTGGTATAGGACCCAGTGGCTGTCTTGTAAGAAGAAGCGGTGGTGTGATTCCGCCTCGTGCTAAACCCATTCTTGTGTACTGCCTTCGACGCACCAAGGACTAGCTGGCGTAATCAGCGCGGTTGTTTAAGAAAAAATGAGGTAGACAAGTGCATGTGGTAGCGAGAGTAGAGAACTGGTAAGAAAAAGGAAGGTGGCGAGACTAGAGCACTGCATAGGCTCGGGCTTAACCGAAAGCCAGATCCCGGCCCGGCCCACGGTAGGGCAGTCCACGGTAGACCCACGGTAGGCAGGCACGGTAGGCTCGGGCCGGGCTCAGGCACGGCATGTGCTTTTTGACCCGGGCCTGAGCCGCGCTCGGGTATTCTGACGCGGGCTTGAGCCGGGCTCGGACTTTCTGGTGGTGTGCATGTAACGTGCACCGAGTTCTCCTCCCGTGTCTCGACTCTGAAAAACCCGTTGCCCGGCGCAGCTGGAAGCTAGCAGTGCTACTCCTGTGTACTTCCTTTTTCTTTTTCCGTGGTATATTGCGCTGTTTCAACAGAATGTAAACGTCCGGAAAGACCGAAGTCGCCTCAAACGAAAGGATGCCATTGTATTCTTTACCTAAATGATGTGTTTAATGCTTTCAGCGCCGTGCGAGCGCGTTTGCGACTTGCTGATTCTTGAAAGGCGAATTGGTAAAACGATGACTGCTGAGATAAGATAATTCGTAATGCGGCTCAAATGTGGCACTGCGTCCATCCATGATTGCACGCATGTTCTCAACCGGCCCCCTAGCAGCAGCGCATTACGCTGCACCATGGAAGAACGAGAAGCTTTCTTTCTCCATTTACTCCATCCATGCGCTGCGCTCACAGCCGGTCTTGGCTGCGTTTCGGCTATAGTGTACTAGAATACGGTTGAGTGGGACGAGTGACTGGTGCGGCGCATGATTTGCAGTGAGGCGCCCGACGTGGAAAAATACTGTGGCGGCGCTGCGATAGAAGTGGATTGGGCCGAATCAAGGTCGCGCCGTTGGAAACTTCTGGCGATGCTTCAGGTTCTGGCACTGCAGATCGCCGAGCTACTTTCATGCGCTCAAGAAAAACACCACCGCATAGCGTTCCAATAGATCACAGGACACTGTGGGCTCAATGGTAATGAGATGGCCGATGCTGAAGCAAAGCGCGCCCTCAGCAATTGCCTGCGAACTGTAGTGCCGTTCTCTAGACCAGACATCACATGCCTCCTGTCGAAATTAATGAGGAGAGCGACGAAAACATACTGGGCCCAGCCAGACGCTCGTCACGTTCGCCTTAAAAGGCTGGATCCCGATATGCAATTTCCTGTTCTGCGTGGAATTCCACGCCCTCATACACGCTTGATACACAGACTGCGACTAGGCGTCGCTTTCACGCGCAAATATTGCACATCATTGGACGGACAGACTTCCCGGAATGTTCAGTGTGTGGTGTTATAGAGACTATAGACCATGTGCTCGTGGTGTGCCCTAAGTATGCACGCGAAAGACTCACACTGGCAGCCACCTTGAGGCATTTATATAATAGACCACTGTCGGAGGACCTCTTGCTAGGCGTAGGGCCACAGAGTTGTCAGACAACAGAGGCAATGCGTGCTTTTTCACGCTTCTTAGGCGACACGGGCCTGGACTCACGCTTGTGATAATCATCTGTGCAATGTGTCCTTTCACCTAATTCCTCCCATTATCATCCCCCATTGTGACCCTCTTTCTTCCCCCTCCTCCCCTTCCCTTACGTAGAGTAGCAGGCCAGATGCTCCATATTCCGGTCGACCTCTCTACTTTTTCACATCAATAAACTACTTCTTCTTCTTCTGGCGATGCTGCTGGGCTGGGTCATTCGTAAACTTCGCGTGCTGGTATTTGCGTTCAGACTGCTCGAATAGTGTTCATAATTTCATGACATGTCATCATCATCATCATCAGCCTATATTACATGCGAGAGCATCTTATGCTCGGGGCAGTCTCCGTGCTGCGGCTTCCGCACCAATACTGCGCATGCGCAACTCTCCCTCATTCTCCTCTCCTACGCAGGTGTGCGCTCTTCTCCCCTCTCCGCTACAGGTGCGGCGCAGCAAATCATTGCATATAACTCTCTCTCATTCTCTCCCTCTCTCTCTAAGGGTACGCCGGTAAGCGGCGCAAGTGTCGTGGCGCAGTATAAAACGCGCGTTCGCTGTGCTTCCGTCATTTATCTCTCTGTGCAAAGATGTGCGAAACGTACCAACAAACGTCAACGTCGGCGCTAGTGCAGCGGCAGTGCCACCGCCGCGGAGCAGAGGAAAGCTCGGGATGCCGAACGTAAACGTCTGCGTCGGCAAGCGGACCCCGAACTTCGGGATCGTCTTCAAGATACAGCGCGCACCGACGCTAGGAATCACGTACGATCTCTAAATAAAGACGCAACAACCCCGTACAAACGTCTCCTCTCTTCTCAATACATTCTCTCACTCTAACTTTCATTGGGGGTTGTTGCCAAGTGAAACGAAACGGAAACTCGATGCGCACCCCCCGCGATGCTTTCGCATCCCACCGTGGTTGCCCGTATGGTGAGATGATTTGATTTTTATGTCCTCTGCTGGACGAAGGCCTCCCTGGGATCTCCAATTACCCCTGTTGCTCTAGCTGATTCCAACTAGCGCCTGAAAACTTCCTAACTTCATCATTCCACCTACTCTTCTGCCGTCCTCGACGGCGGTTCCCTTCTCTGGTATCCAATCTGTGACTCTAATGGCCCACCGGTTATCCATCCTACGCATTACATGGCCTGCCCAGCTCCATTTCTTCCGCTTTATAGAGAGTTTTAGCTTGTCCGGTAATCGGGTAAACGCGAGCGGACCGGGCGTTGGAGCGTTTTGCCGGAACCGTAAACGTGAGCGGCCTGTATAGTGCTACCACCTGGTGGCGCAGAAATCCAACCGACAAAAAACAGCTAATATTGCAGTAACCAAGTGTATTCTACTTCGCTGCTGGTATAAATGTTCGACAGTGATGTAATCGTGTTGCCGCCGAAAATTTACACCAGCAGAGAAGTGGAATACACATAGTTACTGCAATATTAGCTGTTTTTTGTCTGTTTGATTTCTGCGCAACCAGGTGGTAGCACCATACAGGCCGCTCACGTTTACGGTTCCGGCAAAACCCCAACGCCCGGTCCGCTCGCGTTTACCCGATTACCGGACAAGCTAAAACTCTATAATGTCAAATAGAATATCGGCTATCGCCGTTTGTTCTCCGATCGACACCGCTCTCTTCCTGTGGCCTAACATTTTTCGTTCCATCGCTCGTTGTGCGGTTCTTAACTTGTTCTCGAGCTTCTTCGTTAACCTCCAAGTTTCTGCCCCATATGTTACCACCGGTAGAATGCAATGATTGTATGACATGTTATATATGTCTTAAGAATAAATTCCTTTCATTCTCTTCTTTATTTATTTTTTTAATGCCGCTCTGTGATCTTTTTCGGGCTCGGGCCGGGTTCGGGCTGGCTTCGAGCCGGCTCGGGCCGGGCTCCGGCCTAAGGTAAAGGGGTGGCGGACCGGGCGGGCAACGTAGATTATTTTCCGGCCAGGGCCGAGCTCGGGTCTCAACATGAAACTTTTGATCAGGCTCGGCCGGGCAGCCCAACGTAAAAATGGCCCCGGCCGGGCCGGTTCCGGGCTGAAAAAATCGGCCCATGCAGTGCTCTAGGCCAGACTATGGTGACACAAAACAACTGGGCTTCTTCAATTGTCAACTCCGCTGGAGGCCCGCGGACACCTCACTGACATGAAACTACATCTAAGGGAATAGTAGCTGCGTAGTTGAGAAGTATTGAGATGTTACGCGCAGTCTGGCACACGTGTAAACCGAGCATTCGCGCGTCGTTGTCCTATCTATCTTCTTTCTCTGACTTGTGCTGTGGCGCCGTTCTTACCGCCGCCATTCTAGGGTTAGGTGACGACTTCAACGCCCCTGGTTTCCTCTACGAATGTCACGATCAACCTATAGATTTGTTCGACGCAGTATTGTTTGCTGCCAGGCTTTCAAGGGATTATCGGCACTGACTACAGCTGTGTAGAAACTATCGTATTGGATTATATGATGATTTCCACAAGTTCTTTCATTTGCTGACGCCTATCGAGAGCAGCCCGCGCCCCTGTGTTTGAGACTTCACCATTTTATCCGAACGGCTTCATATGATGAGAGAAAATACGCTGCTGGCTGAATTACCTCCCCTCGGTGTGCAGTCATGGACAATAGTATGCTATTGCTGGCGACATTGATGGGACAAACGGCATTAGGTAGTGCAACCGCGGGAAGACCGAGCACAGGAATCTAGGAGAAAGCCAACCAGAGTGCCAGTCACCTCTAGTGATTTCCTGGCGGCCATTCTAGGATGGTTGTTGTTGTGACCCAACTGGATGTGGTGCATATCTACAATGTGTGCTGCATGCGCAGTAAACTTCGTCATCGTTTACTAGATACCGTTGCGAAAACATTGGGGCATGTGCGGTCCGTGGTGAGTCAGACACACAACAACCAAGCACGCTTGTGCTTCCTTTCGTACCAGTGTACAAATTTTCGGCAGCAACTTAAACTCATGTCACCGTGAAAAAATACTGAACGTAACGTGCGGGAAACACCGCTTTCATGAGAATTTCGGAAACAAAACTCAGCTGAGAGATTGCAATATGGTCTGTTTGTCGTATTGCGTTGTGGTGACCTCGTACGCAGCGGCGTTACAATCGGAAGCACCACGCAGCACCATTAAACAGTAACCTTTCACTGCAAGACTAAACTTAGTGAAAACTCAGTGACAAGTAATGCTGCTGTTTCATAAGAATTGCTTAGCTGCCCCCATAGTTTTTTTTATTAACCTTAAAGTTCCTCTGTCCCTTATCATTGCTACCGGCAACAACACAAGGAATTTAGACGCAATGTGCGTTTTCAGTAGAATGAATGCCGAAAAGCCAATTCATGTTATCCAGAGGAGCAGCCGGCTGCTTGTTCCCAGAGCTTGCCCGGGCCGTGGACCTGCGCGAAGCTTAATACGTATGATGATTTCGATTCTGAAGTTGCTCGCCTCAACTGTATCCCACGGTTTATTTAACTTCATTAAAGTATCACCTTGCAGGCATTTGTCCTGATACTAGTTTTCTGTTTGGGGCCCCGCGCAAGTTTACATAATGGTTATTGAGTTATGAGCTTCCCTGCCAGAGTTTCTACCTATATGCCTTTCTCTAGCCGAAACATCCAGGCTCCTAGATCAACGTGACTAATTCTTTTTTTGATCATTTGGCTAGCAAAGTTGAAAACAAATTGAAGACGAGAACGAAGTTACACCTGTACTGGGCCGCCACATCTACGGTTGTTCCAGTCGTCACAAGGCGTGTGCACTTTGCGCAAAGTGCCAGAGCAGGAAAGCGCACTCCAGATGCTTAGTCAATATAGACCCATCATGGCCTGCGAAGTCGTCGCAGTTGACCTCATAGCAAGACGCAGCGTGCCTGCCTTGCTATGATAGACATTCTTCCTTTTCAAAGTACAGCAGGTACACCGGAAGACCACAGAAGCACTAGCGCGCGTGCCCATGCAAGGCTTAGCTACGCGCGGTATATCAAGCCGAAGTATACAAGGCTAACTCATCTCTGTTCAACAGTGGTTTCAGCAGTGTGACAGGCGTAAAATATTCCAACTGGTGAATACAGTCCATTACTTGGGGAAAACTAGGCTGTGGACATTTACTTGTAAACCATTATAACAAAAGAAGGACCTGCATCAGAAGCTTAACATGCAGTTGAAGAGAAGCCTAACAGGAAATGCATGGGTAATGTTAATACGTAACTAGTACTTAGAAAATTAGATTATAATGATTTTTTATGCTTGGTGGTAAATACATGGAAATGTGAAGAGATATCTCCATATAGATGTGTTACTATGCTAGATGCTACCGTTACTTACAGATTTCTCCTGTAAGTATACCCATAACAAGTCAAGTAGGCTGCGTCTCTAAAATTAGATAGTTACAAGTTATATTGAATTCTGTTGTCTTCATCTGCAAATAAAGACACACGATCATTACCTGGTGGAAGGACACCTTCGCATGGGACATTGTTAATAGGTAAATAGTTACAAAATTAGATACATGCAAGTGCGCATTTTGCAACACAGTTGCATCCACCGACTCACTCGTTTGATCGCTTTAAGCATTGTTGTCCTAGTTCTTACGGTACAGTTATCACGTATTACAACAAAATACAGACACTTCATGCAGGTTCTAGACATTTCTATCCAAACTGGCATAGGTTTGATTTCGTACAAAAAACTAATCACACACTGGCTGGTGACCATCGCTGAAATTTTGTTCGCTATAAGCATTCAATGTTTCTTGGTCTGATGAAGTACTTCACCGTACGCATGTTTTATTGAATATGGGCCCACTTCTCTAGGTCGGCGTGAGTCTATATCGAAATCATCGCCATTCGGAAAGCGTGCCAAGCGTCTCCTCAGAATAGATTTGGTGGTAGGAGTGGACGAAGATTTGAAATATGTTCTTCCGTGTAAATAATTTCCTCATGAAACACAATTTACCTTGAGACTATCAGCATGGTTTTCAACATGGAATGTTTACAAAGACTGCCCTGTTAGCTCAATAATAATTGTTAATAAAAACATGTAAGAAAAAAAAGCTTACGCTTGGTGTTTTCATTGATTACAGCAAAGCATTCGATAACCTATACCATCACATATTACTCGGGAAGCTAAGCGCTTGTGATATACACGGCGTAGATAACTAACTGTTTTATTCATATTTGTTGTAGAGGAAACAATGTGTTTCATTTGCTGATTTTTTTTTTTTAAACTACTTCCCCTGGCATGCCTCAACGAAGAATTTTGGGACCAATCCTCTTCAATATCTACATAAATGATAATGTTAAGCTAAATAATGATGACTTCTGCTGTATGCGGATGACACAGTCTTTTTGTTTCTGGACAAAATACAACTGAAATTGTTGCCACGACCCAGAGCGTACTTTCAGATGTGCTGCATTGGTGTACTGCTAACGGCCTACGAATAAATGCGGAAAAATTAAAAGCTGTCTTTTTCAGAACCAGAGGCACGGAGGTTAAGGTAAACAAATGATTGCAGCTTGAGCAAATACCTGTTCAAATAGTGGACAGACAAACTGTGGGTGTAACTTCTTTGGCTGATATGACATTGGCGTGTCATTCTCAATCTTTGGCAAAATCATTATCACCTGCAGCTGGCGTTTTATCATAATGTAGACACTTCCTTGCAGAACATGCTAAGCTCCAGATTTCCCACGCGCTCTCTTCTACCCATATAAATTATTTCCGATTAGTCTGAGGCACCACAACTGTACGCAATGTAAATAAAATTATCTATTGCAAAACAGAGTTCGGTATATTGAGAACGTCCCGGGCGGTACTGATACATTGTTCTCTCGTCATAAAATAATTTGTATGAAATATATGTTTCATTTTCGTTTAATTATTTCTTTAAAAACGGACATTCAGAATGTTTATTAAAAGTTTAACCTCACAACGCAGTGACTCACATACCCGCAGCGCCGACAGGTGGCTTCTTCCTTGTCGGCTCATGGCCTATTTCTGCTGCCATTGAGGTTTGCATTTACATCTTGCTCACTAAACATGAAAGAGAGACATCGACTTTGCTATGTTCACCAAAAAAGAATTGCGGCAATTTTTCTAAATCTTGCCTAACTATTTTAGAATATGCTGTCCTATCACGATTAGAATGTTTAGTCACGTAACTTTTAACACTGAGTTCATTGTTATTTCAGTCATTTGTACACGTGTTTCTTTGCAGTTTTTGACTAGACAACTTAGCATTCTAGAATTCAGGTAAATATTGATTGCATTTGTAGTTTTTCTGCTACTCTTTTCGTATTCCTATTAGTTATTGTATTTGCTGAACTTGCACCACTTATTTCTTTTTTGGTTTTGGTATTATAAGGTATACTTTTTCCACTATTTAACCAGTTTATTCTTGCAAAACTGACTGTGGAACCGTTGCCATATAGGTGGGCCCTAAATCACTTTCAAGTGGTTTGTTTCCGCTTATCGCGTGGGGGACAAACAAATCTTTATTTCCGGCGACAGTTGGAAACAATGATTTAATTGATTGCTTGAAAAACTGTTGAAAAGAGCTGCTGATGTCGGGGTCACGCTCGACATGAACTCTAACGGTTGCTGCTAGGTGAATGGTGGAAAATAAACTGAAGCTCACCCGGAGCCCCTTGCATGAAATATCGCTTCCACCACTGCGGAACTACGGCACGGTGTGCAGATACAGCAGTCCAAGTATAGGCTCGGAGAAATTCGTCGATGATGAAGGCGGAATTGAAACCAATTGCATTTTTCTACGAGCCGCGATTTCAGGCGTTGTCTATCGTTGATAAGGGCACGTTCATCGAGGAACGAGATCAAGATTCATCTTTTAGAAAATGTCGTAAACGCGCTTTCAGGCAAGCAACAGGCAGCGGCTCGTTCTACAATAAAAGGTGACCTATTGTACTGTGCAGTTCACGGCAAGAAAGGTATAAGCGTTCGTTTTCTTTTTGAGGGTTGTACGTGTCAAAACCAGCTCTGATTATGAGTCACGCCCTAGTGGAGGGCTCCGGAATAATTTGAGCACCTGTGGTGTTTAACGTGCACTACAAAGCAAGCACCCGGGCGCTTTTGCATTTCGCCTCCATCGAAATGCGGCCGCCGCGGCCGGGATTCGATCCCGCGATCTAGGGCTCAGAAGCGCAACGCTTTAGCTCACTGATCCACCGCGGCAGGTAAAGGTATAAGCGTTGACCAAATCGTGGTTCATCCTCTAAAGTACCGCGAAAGCATTCTTGAGCTTTCCCATTTGGCAGGCTGGTCGGGTCATCTCGGCATTAACAAGACAGGACTGCTAAGGGAATATTACTGGCCTGACTGTTTTAATGATGTGGAACAGTTTGCTCGTAGTTGGGACGGTTGCCACCGTATAGGTAGACCAAACGAGAAATGAAAGGCACTCAGGGCTATAGTACCCATTATTACGAAGCCGTTTCAACGAGTCGTGCTAGACGTCGTCGAGCCTTTGCCCGTGACAAAGTCAAGGTTTAAATATCTCTTGACCATGGTGTACCTACATGTGTTGACCATGCTGTGGGCATTGCAACGCTCGCCGCTTAAGCAAGTTCGTGAGAATTAGGAAGATGAAAAAAGCGATCCACCCGTGTTAGAGTAAGTTTTCAACCTGCAGCTACGCTTGAACGCTCTCACCATCCGCCTCATCACGGCGCGTTAGGCATGATACAATTCTTTTAACAGCACAGCTGTTAAGCTTCAGCTCCTGCCGTGCTCGGCGTAGATCGGGAAATGCCCAGCGAAGTGGAGCATCAGCTATGCAAAATGCCCAGACGAAAAGGGATGCAACAGCTATCAATGTGTGGCAAGAAGTGGAGACGAGAACGATAACACGGACCATGTGCTGTTTAGAGGAGAGAGGAGGACGGAGCGATACCGAGTGAGCAGCAGCTGTGCAACGTGTGGCGAGGAGGGGAGGTTATACGCAATTCATGACGTAAGGGAGTATGCTGAGCTTAAGGAGAGGATACAGCTGTGTGAGAGCGCACGGGGCGGCGACGTGTGCGCAAGGCGGCGTCAGAATATGTGCCCGAATTTAATTAAACTTCTGACGCTATAATTTTAGTAAAAATAATTTTTTACAACCCGGATGCCAGACATATATTAGCGAAGGCGGCAAGCCAATGACAAAGCGAACTTACGAATTAAAAGCTTGTGGAATCTGGCCCCTCGTCACTGTCGAGATGGCACACCGAAGAGAAGCTTTCTCCTGAAGAAGAGGTGAACTGGACACTCGTCGCTTCCATACGACTGAAGCGAGAGCTAAGGACGTTGAAACCAAGCGTCGCAGAAGAATAAATCCCGAGTTTAGATTGAGGGAAGCCGAGAGTTCGCGTAGGCGAAGAAAGCCCAGCAAATACTAAGTGCGTGTTACTATGCATTCCCAGCTCCGCTGGTCTCTTGGTTTGCGATAGCAGAGCTACGCATAACCTTTTTTATCTCGCTAGCAATTATATGGACACTCCAAAGCGGATTTATGCCGTCGCCGTCGCCGTGAGGTTTCCGATGACTTCAACGGCGAGAATCGTCACCGCGCTCCGGTCGTTGTATGTGCGAGTGAAAGAGAGCGAGGAACGCGCGCTTTCACGGGGAGCGAACGCTCGTCGGAGAGCAAACGCGCGTTCGCGCCGTCCCCTGAAGGGCTGCAGAGTGACCGTTCTCTTTCCTGCTTTACATCACCATATATAGAGAGCAAACGCGACTTCTTCCATCGCGCGAAAGGCCGTGGGGAGATGGGGGAGGGGAGGGCGACTTTAGGTGCGCACCAATGCGTATTTATATAAAAACGTTGCGAGGCCATACCCCGGCGAACTAGCAAATCTGGGCCTGGCTAAGTCTAGCTAAGCTTGGTTGGGACTACTTAAGTTACCATTCACCGAGCCAATCGATAGCCAATCAATAGCTAATCGATATTGCAATAATCAATAAATCCGGGAATGCTGGCGATCACTTGGCAGTGCTTACTTAGTCTAGCCCAAATACGTGGCCCATCCTTGCGATAGCCAATCAATAGCTAGATCGCTGATCGACAATATCAATAAATTTGGAAAATGCTGCGATCACTTGGTATTGCTTAGCCTAGCCCAAAGCCAGGAGTAGCTAGTGCCCATCAGCTCCCCTGTCTCCTTATCATTGCGCCTCCAGTGCACTACGTTAATTTTTTATCAGATTTCGCACCTTCCATGATCTTCAACGTTCTCGCTTGTGGAATAGAGACATGGTAAGGTTGCGTCGGGCAAAGAATCGCGCGTAATGACATTAAGAACGCTTTGGATGTCATGCTGACGCGAGTTATTAATGAAGCGTTTCTTGAAGTTTGCATGCCAATAGCTCTTCATATTGCTGATGGCCTTTTTTGAAGAGCGGTACCAATGTGCACTCCCAACGTTGAAATTCATGTCGTTGTACAACTCTGATGCCTTGTGAGTAGAGCTATTTGAGCACTCCCTTGGCGCTGCGATGTAGCCTTAGCACTATAATTTGGCTAGCTACTTGCTTGGACCAAACATCCTAGCTTTGTAAATTCAAAAGCGCTCCCTTCGGCGTCTCGCAAACCTCAGTGTAATACTTCGCATTGTGCTTTGGTTGCCAGTAGCCGCTGAAAGTGTTGATCGCTTGCAAGTATAATTTGTTTTCTTTGAACCTTGGCCAATGTGCGGGTTTCGTTCTTCTGATATTAATCTTGTTGTTTTCTCCAGCCTTAAACACTTGTCACTGATCTTTCTCTCGAGCTCGTCACTGATCGTTTTCATCTCCTCGTACTTATTCATGAGTCTCTCGGAACTCAGTCCAAGCTGTCTCACAGTCGCCGTGTCGCTTTCAAGTAGCGCCATGACTCTTCAATAATCTTGGTACTCTGTGCCCGTCGCGTGGTACTCTTCGATTTCAGCCTATCCTTTGACAATCAGCTCATTCGTAGCCCTCCGTGGCTCTCATCTGTTGGTCCAGTCGGTGGCCACCAGCGATGAGTCTTGAAGTAGCGCCTCCCGGTTTTCGGCCCTAAGATATTAACATCTGCTAACGGACAAGCCGAAAAATACCAAAGCTTTGAGCGACGTTTATTATCGGCCTTCTGAGTTCGGAAAGCAAATATGCTTCTAAGCCCGGGGACCACGCCGACACGCTTGGCTGCATGAAGTTCTTGTATTCTTTTCTAAACGAGCGCCAGAAATTCTACAGGCAGTATTGCAATGTGCGCGCCCGTAAAGACGACACGCGAGCTTTCAGCGGAGTGTTGAGATTGGCGAGGTTAGGGGGTTGCAATGACAGTCGCGTATTCCAGTTATCGGTGTTTTTAAGGGATAGTGTTAAGGGCCCCGTGTCGCAGAAATCCGGCGTCGGCGTGGATGTAGGTGTCATCCTTAACCATGCCGACCGCGCCGGCCTACGTGGCGCAAGGTGTTAGTGCGGAGAAAATAATCCCAAACCACTCCTACCGCGCAGGCCCTCTATGCAGATCAAGGTGTTGGTGAACAAAATTGATTTTCTCACAGGGAAATCCATGAGGAAAATGATCAAGTGCGACTTCGTCACAAACTACAGACAAGGTGGCATCAGACTGTTATTTGAATGTACGAGAAAACATAATTCTGTTACGAGGAAACTCAAACACAAACCCCTTTTGCCAGCATTTCTATTATACCAATAGCGGTGCGCTCGGGTAGGCTACTTGCGAAAATCTTATCCAAATGAAGCTCGCATCCTCGGCGGTCGAATTGCGACTTGTCCTGCCTAATGCGTTTTAGACACACGTGCTTGAAAGGGCAATAGCAAAGAATTAATAAATAGTAATAAAATGTCCTTGGTCCTTCACATTTCAATATCAAATAACGTATATTTCCCCTGGAAAAATATCTTTCCAGCAATGCATTTCTGTTCAATCGGAAGCCGACTATAAGGGATCGGTGTAAGCTAGGTATTTGTAAGGTGGCTTTCCCACGTTCTGTGTAGCAGTTAAGCCTACTGAAAGAAAAATGCGATGCGAACGGGTCCCGTTCTTAAAAGCGAAGCTTCAGCGTCCTCCAATTCTTTTGTGCAGTCGTGCCACGTATGCTCTGAGTCGAATCACGTTGTTGGCGTAGCCGCGACTTTAGTGTTGCTTTCTTTCTTTCCCTCCCTGCAGGGGCGTCTGCGTCAGCAGGCGTTTGGTGTGTTGCGACACCACGGACACGAGCACATGGGGGTTAGACCCTCCCGCGTGTCCATGCGTGGCTTAGCCTTGTCCAGCTAAAAGGGGATCCTGGGAGTTGAGCCGAAGCCGGGGTTTGGACCTTCATGGCCCCTCGGCAGAGGCAACACACTCCTTTGGCCTCTGCTTCGCGTAGACAGCACCCCCGGGCTGACCCACCCGGGGGAAATCGGCAGTCGCCTTTTCCTGTTCTTCTCTCCAATCTTCGTCTTTCTCCCTTACTTTTAAACTTTCCTGTCTCCTTTTCTCTTCCATTTACTTCCAACATTCCTGGCGGCGAGGGTTAACCTTGTGTGTTATAACCACTCTTGGTTATACGTATTTGGTTTATAGCGGGAACGTACAGCTGGCGTTTGTGGGACTTGTGTTACAGGTCCTACATCGTCCCCTTGTTGGGCTCCATGGTGGGTGGCTGGCGTTCCTGCCGAATGAATATTATTTTTATGGCTTACTCTTTCCCTGCGTTACCCGATCGCCCCCAGAAAAGGGGGCGCACCGAAGAAGTGTTTCAATTTTTTGGGCACTACAAAGAAAACTTTCCCCGTTACCACGTCATACACAGCGTAAAATCTGAAAAGGCAGTGAGAGCGATCTCTTCCTTCCTCGTTTCAAATGCCTGACAGAGACAATAGGAGCCGGCTACAAAGCTACGAAATTGGCTAGTGGCGACCTCCTTCTTGAACTCCGAGATATGAACAACTTGAAACTACAGAACTAGTATCCATTGGAGACTTTCCCATCACTGTGACCCCGCACCGCACTATGAACACCAGTCGTAGTGTAGTTTTCGGATGAGGATTTGATGGAGCTACGTGAAACAGAACTATTAGAGGGCTGGAGTGACAAAATGTCATCAATGTCAAAGGAATTAAGATGAGGCGTGACGGAAAAGAAATTCTGACCAAGCATCTCATTCTAACCTTCGGCACAAGTGTACTGCCCGAGACTATCGAGGCAGGCTACGTGAAAATCAGAGTCAGGCCGTATATTCCTAATCCCCTGCGATGTTTTAATTGCCAGAGCTCACAGAGCTGTCGCGGTTGACTACTTGCGCCAAATGCAGTGCTTCTGAACACACGTCTGATACGTGCAATAAGACCCCACATTGTGTAAACTGTGAAGGGGAGCACGCCGCGTACTCGCGGTCCTGCCCATCCTGGAAAAAATAAAAGGTAATTGTCACGATTAAAGTTAAACAAAATATTTCGTTCAAAGAGGCACGATGGCAGGTGTCCTACCTGCCAAAAACCAGCTTTGCCGATGTGACGCGTCAGGGGGCTGCGCCACAACGGCGTTCGGCGGCTGTCTGGCACACACGTAGTGAGCCGGCGTGACGCCATCCGCACCCCTCAGCGGCTGCGGCTAGTGCTGCTCCGCCATCTCAGAAGAAGGGGCCATCGACCTCCGGGCTGGTGGCCTCAAGGGTCTCGTCCCTCGAGACGAGGCCTTCACCGCGAACAAACCGCTCGCAAGAGCGAGTGTCCAGCGCGCCGCAAAGCCGATGGACACATCTTCTAGCCAGACGGCGCAGCCAGCGCCTAAGGAGCGGCGAGAATCTCTCGACCGCTACAAAAAAGAGAAACGCCGCATTACAGGGCCCCTAAATGGTTCTGTAAGCTAACTCTCTTTTCGTAAACACACAGCACAAAACTCTTTTAATATGGGCACTCAAATAGTTCATTGGAACGTCAGAGGTCTCCTTCAAAATCTTGACGACGTCAAGAACTCCTCCGCAAATTTAGTCCCAGGGTGCTGTGTGTTCAAGAAACACCCTCAAACATACACATACAAATTTCCTCAGACAATACGCTATTTTCGCAAAGACCGCGAGGACATGGTTGTGTCATCCGGTGGTGTGGCTATCATTGTCGAGAGAGGTGTTGCCTGTAGGGAAATAAAATTTCGTACGCCCCTAGAGGCAGTTGCTGTCCAAGGGGTGCTTTTTGAAAAGCTAATCACTATCAGTTCTATATACATCCCTCCCAGTTATCAACTTAATAAAACCGAATTTCAAAACTATATAGATGAACTTCCGGCTCCATACATTGTTGTCGGAGATTTAAACGCACATAACACTTTTTGGGGAGACTCGAGTTGCGATGCGAGAGGTCGCCTAATTGAAAACTTTCTTTTTTCCTCAGGAGCATGTTTACTTAATAAGAAAGAGCCAACGTACTACAGTGTGGCGCATAATACATACTCCTCATAGATTTAAGTATCGTGTCGAGTACAATAATCCGTACCGGGAGTGGTCCGTTCTCAAGAACCCCTTTGCGAGAGACCACTTTCCCAATATCAAACTTAACAAAACACGATATATGCTCACCACACATTCCCCGATGGAAGGTTGACACGGGTAACTGGGAACTTTTCAGGGAACTTACATATCTGACCACGGATGATATTTCCTCCTTTAATATAGAAACGCTGGGGCCTATATAACAGCCTTTATAATTTACGCTGCCACGAAATGCATCCGTCAAACTAACGGACTTGCGAATAAACGTCGCATTCCGTGGTGGAATTAAGAATGTAAACAAGCCCGGAAAAATCAAAACAAAGCTTGGGTACGAATTCGCGACTCACCAACTGCCGAAACTTGATTAGTTTCAAACAAATAAAGTCCCAGAGTAGAAGAACGTGTCGACGTGCTAAAAGGCAGAGTTGGGAGAAGTACATCTCCGGTATAAATTCTTACACTGATGAGACAAAAGTGTGGAATAGAGTAAATAAATTAAAAGGCCGGGAGGTACACCCACTCCCCTTAGTCAGTACCCAAGGTGAGAGCCTGGAAGACCAGGCAGATTGTCTGGGCGAACACTTCGAACATGTATCGAGAGCGTCCCATTACACAAAAACATTTGTGAGGTTCAAAGAACGCGAAGAGTGGCTGCCCCTTAAACGTAAAGATTCATCGAGTGAGGCCTACAACTATCCATTTACTTTCACTGAACTTAAGGCATCCCTCGCTTGCTGCAAT
>NW_023606200.1:0-40001 GCF_013339745.2 Dermacentor silvarum
GTTAAATAAACCTGTTTCAAGAGAAGGTCACTGATCGATTATGCGTAACTGGCTATGCGTACCTGGGTATGTGCTGCTGTTCAGTGAACTTTGACGCATACTTGGGTCATTAGGTAACTGCTACTGCGTGTATAGCGCTCTTCGGAGGCGAAAGAATTCCGGCCGAACCCATATCACGATGAATGTCGACGTTAATGCCAATATCAGTGAAGGAATAAAGTGACACACTATATTGGTAGTGCTGAAATGTGCATGCAGCCGGAGTTCTCTCTCGCACTTCCCACTTCACATGCTGCGCCATTTATGTTCGACGCCACGAAGTTCGAGTCCACCCAGCACCGCATAAATTTTAAGTAATCGCTCTTGCCAATGACGTAGGCCATATATGCAGTATCACATGCTCAGATACCCAAGTTGGCCTAAAAGAGATTCATTGATGAGTGGCACATACCTAGAGGCACATGCCCAATAGCCCAAGCTGGCGGTATGTTCTGAAGGGCGGCACAAACGAAGTGGCAAATAAAATATGCTTGAAGTTGGCACCAAGAGAGAGATAGAGAGAGAGAAGAAAGGAAAAGTGTTTCAATAAGAGAGACGGACAAAACTTTATTGAACGTCCTTTCTGGGGTTAAGGAAGGCGGGTGGCAGGGAGACTAGCACCAACGGAGCCCCCCTTCCTAAGGCGGCGGCCAGAACTTGAGTCTTGGCGTTGTCATCGGCCAGCCGGACTATCCAGTGTTGGTCCTCCGGGCATTCGCTGAGCGGCATGGCCTCCCACTGCTCGTGAGTGGTGATTTCGAATGTAGGATTGGTGTTGTGTTTGATGGTGTGTGGTGCTGCGGGGCATGTCCAGATAATGTGGTCCAGATCTGCGCGTGGCGCATGGTATCTTTTGCGTTGCGATGTGAAGGCATCGGCGTAGATGGGATGATAAAGGGATGGTGTAGGAAAGGTGCGCGTCTGTAAGAGCTGCCACGTGGTCTAGTGATGCTTGTGGAGCGCCCTGAACGGGGTATTTCAATTGGGGTGAAATGTGAGTCGCGAGACCGTCCATTGCGCTACATGACGCTGAGCTATATTGCGTGAGTGCCCAACACTAAATGACGTAGCCACAAAAAGTATTTCTAACTTTAATTTGGACCACGTATTTTGTCAACGCGTTCGTGTTTTTTAATTAAATCCTCAAGTGATAGTCTGTGCAGTGTCTGTGTTTTCTTTCCCTCTGTCTTTGTTATTTCACGCTGAATAAGTCAGTTTGTGTGTGTAGATGCCGTCCTGTTTTTTAAATCGTACCTATAAACGAGTACGTTTATCTAAGTCCAAGCTCTTTAGTAAAACGTCGACCACTTGAATATTGAAAAAGGAATGACAATTTACTTCGTTAAGTTTGAAAGGTTACATTAATATTGGCTACTTTTGGTTCGGGGTATTCTTAACTGTGAAGAAGCGTCGCGTTCTTGACGAATACTATTGTTCCTTGCATATTAACACCACATCAACAGGGATTTCATGAATACTTGTTTACCATATCTCATATATGCACAGTTATTTACTGAAAACTGCAGTTTATACAAGGCTAGTAAAATTAGGAGCTGTTCCATTAACAATTTATGTAAAGAGTGCTTGCTTCCATTGAACAAAAAAGGAACAATATATAATGTCATCGAATATAAGCTTTCTCAGGCTTTCACTTCTATATTGGCCGAAAGTACAAACGTAGTGTAAATTCCCTGCAAATATCTTGGCGCAGTTTGAGAACTACTAATATCATGAATGCTTATTTTTCATCTAACAGAAATATTTTTAAAATTTCCAAACTGATAGAGAAGATTCGAGGTAACGATTCATTATTGTTTAGCTTTTATTGGTTTATTTTCGTAGTCGCACTGTTGCCTCCAGAAATACCAGTCGCCACGAAAATTTGTACAATTATTATAAAAGGCATTATTGCATAGCGTGCGATTGTCCGCAAGCCTTTTCTGTGCTACCCAGTACAAACAAGTTGAATTATCTGAAAGTACGCATATAAACATAGGTTAAAAGCTGTTCAACCAAAAATATATCGTAAACATATTCACTCTACTCATTGGTTCGCACGGCCAGCTCTAGACTTTCTTTTGCAGCGTCAAATATGCGTAGAATAATTTCAATGGCTGCTTTACACCTTTTGTGAATGCCTTTGTGCATGCGATGTAGATCTTATTGGAAAGGTCATTATACTCTAGAGCCCAGTAGCAGTCTTGAGGATCGATGGGGTTATTCCGCCCCGTCGTAAATACATTTTTCTGTCGTTTCCTTGTCGCACCAAGGAGATGTTGGCGAAAACAGCGCAGTTGCTTGTTTAAAAAAAAAACGAGGTAATCGAGTGCATCATTCTTCTGACGAATCCTCTACTCTAGCAGAGGAATGGTCAGAAGAATGAAGACAGCCAGAGTTTTGCCACACAGAAGGACTGCGTTCCTACATTTTACTATTCCGCTTGAAGCCTGCGGTCACCTCACTGACGGAAACTAAGTCTACGGAAAGTCGTAGTTGCGAAGGCGAGAACTCTTCACCTGTCCAATGCACTCTGGCACGCGTGTAAATCGAGCGCTCGCGTGTCTTTGTACAATCTCTCTTCTTGCTGTGCCGTGTGCTTTGGAGCCCTGCTTACCACCGCCATTCTAGCGTCAGGTGACGGCTGCAGTGCTCCTGGTTTGCTCTACGAATAGCACGGTCAACCTATAAATTTGTTCAACATAGCACTGTTTGGTGCCAGGCTTTCATAGGACGATCGGCACTGACTACCGCTGGGTGTAAAAGCTATCGTATTGGATTATATGAACAAAGATTACCACAAGTTATTTGCATTGCTGAGGCATACCGTGTGCAGCCCTCGCCCTTGAGTTGGACACTCGCCATTCTACCCAAAAGGCTACAGCAGATAAGATAAAATATCAGCGAGGAAGACGCCGCTGAAGGAGTTACCTTCCCTCGGTGTGCACTCAGTGGACAATGGAAGATATTGGTGAAAACCTCAATGGTGACCGTGCAATTAAGCCGAGCAAACGCCGGAAGACGAAGCACAGGAGTCCGGCATCAAGACAACGAGAGTGCGAATCACCTCCAGTGAATTCCTAGCCGCCATTCTGGGGTAGTTGTTGCTGTTGGCCCAAGTGGTTGTTGCGCATATCTACAATGGGTGCTGCATGTGTAGTAAACTTCGTCATCTTCGTCTGAATACCCTTGCTAAAACATTTCGGTATGTGTTACGCATCCGTGGTGAGTCAGAGACACAAAAACCAAGCACGCTTGTGGCGCCTCTCGTGCCAGTTGAAGTTTTCTGGACGTATGCTGTGCGTGCGCTTCGGGCAGTCATGTGCCATCTGGTCCTTTTAGGACAAAGAATACCCTGTGATGGGAGGTGAAAAAGAGAGACCACTGATGCAGGTTTAATAGGCGCAAGAATAGGTGACCCGTAAATAGCAAGGGATTCTGGGATGCGCCATCTGCTAGCTGTTTCCGGTTCGAGTAAGCGCAGCCGCCGACACCGCTTCGCCGTTGAAGTCCCATGATGCGCCTGCAGTCCGTTCTTCTTTCTGGGGTTTTACGTGCCAAATTCTGTTGATTATAAGGCACGCCATAGTGGAGGGCTCCGGATTAATTTTTACCACATGGGGTTCTTTAACATGCACTACAACGCATGTACGCGGGTGGTTTCGCATTTCGCCTCCACCGAAATGCGGCCGCCTCGGCCGGGAGTCGATCCCGCGAGCTCGTCCGGCTTTGTCCCACTCGAAGATTACCCGGTTGCAGGTGCCTAGGAAAACTATCGTCGGCTGTTCAGCCGTTGGCTGCTCAAATTCAAGCATTAATGGTGAACGCTTGTAACTACGGCCTTGCAGCAACCCTTGCTGATTCAGCTGTGCACAAGCATCAGAGGACTGGCTGCTACTTCCAAAACTAACAAGGCAGAGACCATTCATGAACAAAATAAAAATGAACGTACATGTGCCACTTATCAGGCGGCGTTTAGCTGTGTTAGGGCCGCCACGGAATGATTTCTCAAGATATTTCTTTGTATAACATTGACTCAGGCAACCTAGTTCTGGTTTCAGTACTCGCCTGCACATATATAGGTATTATGAAACGAGGTTTTACGGCGCGAATTTAGGCGGGACACACCGAGATACATACATAATACTCGTAACCAACCAGCCAACCGTAGCTCCTTCAGCACAGATGAGATAATGCGCAGCCGTAATATGACTGCGATACGGCCAGTGTTGAAAAAAAAGCGGGGACTTGTACGTACCACTTCAATTGAACCTTGAGTTTCGACCGAGAAATGCCGTTGATAGCGCGCAAAGTTATCATTTTCAGCGTTGACTGCGCCGTTATATCGACGCTATCGGTTTTAGCTACTATCACAGATCAGCATGCACCGCTGTAGCCATCGCCTCAGCACCCGATTTTCTAAGTAATGCTTGAATACGCTTGATAAATTATCGGATAATGATAACTTTTTCACCTGTCTTACTGACCTGCAGGCCGAGCAGTCTGTGGCGGCGCGTCCAAGCAACGCCAAATGTCATAGAGCTAAACCTGGCAGAAACAAAACAGGCCGCCGGAACGAAAACCAGAGTTCTGTGACGTAGCGATAACGCTGTGCAAAGCCATGCACACGCTCAAGTGCAGCAACATACGCCCCCTTGCTCGGGGCTATATAATCTGCGGCTTTCTGGAATAAACGTTCTTTCCCGCACCCGTCTCGAGCGTGCTACAAGTTCCTTTATGAATAAAAGTGTATACTTGCTATTCATCCCAGCGCAACATGGAAAGAAGGAAGGCCAGGGCCGTGGCGATCCTACGCCGGGTGACAGAACTCCCTGGCGGCAGCTGCTTCGTCGACGCGGCCCAATATGGCAACAGCAAAAATTTCACAGTAGTGTCCATCAACCACAGGGGTTCGACCGTTAACGCAGCTTCGGTACGAAGCACGTCGTCTTGTGCGGCCGAGCAAGTGGCTATTGCCTTGGCCCTCCTGGACGAGAAACATGCGAACATCTTCAGCGACTCCAGGGCAGCCATCCGCGCCTTCAGCGTTGGCGCCGTGTGTAAGGAAGCCTGTCGCATCCTCGACGGCAAAAGCATCGCCACGCTCACGTGGTTCCCCGCTCACATGGGATCCATCATGGCAGGCCCCACAAACCTCAACGAGCTGGCCCACTCCAAGGCGCGAGGTCTCGCTTTCCGCGACCATGGAGAACTACCCGGCCGGCCCGCAGTGGTGGAGAACAGAGATGAACCGACAACATATAACTAAATTACGCAGCACTTTTATCTCGACAGGAGAGACTTTCCCCTTCCTCACAAGAAGTTAAATAGAGCGCAGGCATTGACCCTCAGATTATTGCAAACAGGCTCGTATCCCAGCCCGGCTTTATTACACAAGCTTCATCCCGACACTTATGCCAGTAGTTCTTGCAGGCACTGCAATGACTTCGCTAGCCTAGGCCAGATGCTCTGGCGTTGCCCCTCGTTGCGAGGCACGGAACAAATCAATGAGGACAAGTGGTTCTCCGCTATCAAGAGCCCCGATGCCGGGGCGCAACTATGGGCTGTCCAGAGGGCCCACGATGCGGCGGTCGGGCACGGCCTGACTGTCCCAACGTGGGAGCGGCCCGCTGCGCGCTGAGTCGCGTACCTCAGGACTTTTATTAAAGTTTTACATCCATCCATCCATTGCTATTCTTGGCCGGTCATCGTTGCGCTCAGAGTGACCCGAAAACTAGAAATCAGCTGCGTGAATGGCACGACTTTGCTGGTCGACAAAGCGGACGCAAAGCTTCGCACGACTACGCGGCGCGCCGCCGTCGGCAAAACGCAGCAGCGGCAGGGCGGCCACACGAACCGACGGCGCGCCGCTGCGGCAATCACGTGACAGACTAGACTCTCTCCCCCCTTCTCGAACTATCCGTCATCTCGGCCCGGGAGATGATGCGTGCAGATGATAGTGCGAAACGAGTTTCCTGCTAACAGCGGACGCGAGTATGAAACGAGCGGTCGGGCGGGTCCGCATTTCACCAGTTTCCCGCGCGCACGTCATGGAAGCGGGCCGCTCTCACTGGTCTCCTTCATCCGCGGCACGCCGCAAACCGCAAAAAATCAGTCCAGGAGCGATCCCTGCCGCGGCAAGAAACACCTGTTTCGCGGCTGCTTTCGCGGCGCGCGTCTTGCCGCCGGCGGCGCGCCGTGCGCGTTTTGCCGCTAGTGTGTACGTGGCATAACAGTTGAAACCACGTAGAAAAACACGTGCGCTCCGGGCATGCCGCCGCGTCGTCCGTCGAACCGGAAGCTGCTAGCAGACGGCGCGCCCCACAATGCCCTGCGATTGCTCGTTTTACGGGTCACCTATTGTTACCCCGATTTCACCCTCGCCCTTGAAGTTTGTCGGTACAGATGGTCGTCTTTTTGATAGGCTTTGTTGAAGCAATGGGCAGAAGGCTCCCAACTTGGAGATACCATGTGGCGTGCTAGAAGAGCTGCTCGAAACCTTTAGAGCGATAAGAATTATAGGGACGCTCCAGACCCATTTCCTCCGTCGTTGTTTCCGCACGCGTCGTCGTGATATTTCCAATCAAAGCAAAGTGCGATAACACCGTAGCTGCCCACCGTATGTTGTAGGTGCGGCTGCAAGCGTGCGAGAGTGAGGCGATGATGTCGGCTTGAACTTGCGCGCGCAAGCGAGGGAGGTGGAATGGAAGCATGCCGTCTTTCACCGGTTGCAAGGCACTGGGCGACGGGCGGGCGGGACGGGGGTTCTACTCAGGCGGCGGCTGTGTACGACGTGGCTGAGCGCAGCCGCGCGGGCCCTATCTTGAAAGCGATCTGCGAGGTGTAAAGAGCCTAGGTGCGCCGAGTAAAACCTCTATATAAAAAAAAGTAGCGCCATTCTTAGATCTTGCCGCCACCGCGCTCACCCCGGCGTTTCCTCCTTGCCGCCTCCGGTCGCCCCAGCCTCCTTCGCTCCCCCATTGGCCAATCCCTGTTACTTGGAAGCACGCGTTGCGCTTTTGTATATTTTTTATCTTTCCAGCGCGCTTCGACTGCCATTGTCGGGCCTGTGCGACGAAAGTGCTGTACGCACAAACGGATCAAACGTGTTAGGGACAAGAACTTCGTTGTGATGACATGCTGCTGCGCCTTAAGTGGCCGCAACCGACAAGGCGAGGGCAAAAGGCATTTTTTGTTTACCATCCGGCGCGGCCAAACGCTTGCTGCACACTTAATATTTGCGCCGTCTCGCATCGTCGCGTTGCTACTTCCAAAACGACATTATTAAGGCCAGTTACTAACTGACGAAGCAAAATCGCGCCTCAAAAACTTCTCCGTAGGGCGCGATCGAAGTTTTCATCGGATTTACTCTGGTAGCGCGTTAGCTGTCGTCTGCCACGGCAAGCCCGACGCAGGTGGCGCCACGGTCGATATCGCGCCTCGATCGCGCTGGTCGCGCCGAGCGCGACAGTGGGACGGAGGAGGAGGGAAGTGGATGGCGCTACTTTTTATATATAGGGGTTTTAGCGCCGACGGCTCATAGCTTCGTGTGCGCTGTGTTCTCACCGCTTAGCTGGGCGTTGAAGCGAGAGGCAGCACGAAGGCCAATTCGCTCGCTGCTGTTGCCACTCTTCCTCAGGCCAAGGTTTCGAAGGGGGTGTCCGCGCTCATCCAGTGAGATGTGTTTCTGCTTGCCTGTGCTCGCGTGACACCATACTTCGTAATTTAGTTAGTAAATGAATGTTTACGAGTCCATACGGCTGTGAATCAGCTGCGCCACTGACAGGTGATTATCGTGTTAGATTCGTCAGCCACGTACGCCTCATGTTAATCGGCAGTGGCGGCGGTGACGTCACGAGATGAAGGTTATAAAAGCTCCTAACCCTTAAGAGAGCTGGTTCGTTCTTTGCCAACCACTTGTCGAGTTACGTCAGTGACGACGAGGCCAGGGGGATGAAACTTCGCGGTTTTCTGTCCTATGACTGCAGCGATCCTAATCTTTGGGGGCTGCACTACCTTCGAGCATAAATGAACGTTGTTGTTCCATTTTATATTTATTACCAGGTTACGTATTAACTGCGGAGTTTTTAATACGCAAGTGAACCTAAAGGTTGCAGTTCGAGATAGCGAAAAAGCGAGCGCCACCCGGAGTGGAAAACTGGAACTGCGGAGTGTCCTTCTCTCTCACGGCGAAAAAGGGGCGTTTCTTGTCGCGCGCCCATGTATGCTACGGCCTACGGTGTCCAAAGGCGGCTTTTACCACCGTAAAGTTTGTTTCAGCGAACCCCTTGCTAGCTTCAGCGAAACAGACGCATGAATTAATTCGCGCCGTCATCACAAATCGTGTTTGCTGAGTGGTGTCGAAATTCTTCATGCCACACCGTCATAAAATTCTTTCAGATCCCGGCGGACGAAAGGTACGATCTGCATGCTGCTCGTTTTGTTTTTCTACTCTTGCACGGCATATCAGGATGCGGTTGCAGCAGTAGCTGTCTAATTTAATTGAGCATACACGTGCATGATGTATTTATTACATTCTGATTGTCTCCTTTGCGGCTTCAATTATACATCACAAGCACGGCATATCATCTGGAAATTAATTCAATGACTACATTTGCTACACACGATTGTTTATAGTTGCGTAATTAATTTAATGCATTTAGATCGTGCGTTGCATTTCGATGTTGCAATTTGACTCAAGTCAATGCACGGAATGCCACAAATGTATTTGTAGCAACATATACAATAACTAATAGAATAGTGCAAGCTTATCCGCACTTTTTATTACCTTTTGATTGCCTGCGTTCAGTTTGTTTTCGCAGCATGCGTTATCATTATTGTTGTTAATATTATATTATGATTATTATTATTATCAGCCTATTTATTTCCACAGCTGGAGGAAGGCGGCTCCCATAGGCTTTTGGCTCTAAGGGAGGGTCCATATACGTTCATAGCATGTGTTGTTAGCACTATGTTAATTAAGTAGTGACTACATAAATTATTACACTTGCGAGTTTAGACGGGTGCTATTTAAATTATTACGTTTCAATTGTGCGTTTTCGTTTTCGCCTCACGTGAATCCACGACATATTGCAGAGGAATTTGTAGCAATAAATATACAAACTAAGCAATTGCTTTATGCGTTTCTAATAATAATAATAATAATAGTAAATTTAATAATTACAGTACTTATAATTTATAATGTATACTTCAATTTCATGCTTTCAGTTTCAGCTTTAAGTACAATTACGATATATTCACAAGAATGCAGTTACAGCTAAAAGCCCATAAGTAATTGGACAATGTTGGCCTACGTGTGCTAATAATTCATTACTGTTTTTTAATGAGGTTTTTATTAAAGATTTGCAGCAGGGCGTGAGAAATACCTCATGAATACGCAGTGTGCGAGGGTATATATGCACGAATAGCTGTTTAGAGATCCTTGTGTTGGATGCAAAAATACATTTTGGATTAGGAGGAAAGCTGGGGTCGTTGCCACGAAACATTACTATCGCGCAAATAGAAGCATGTATCCGCATCTCTTAATAATAAAGACAAATTTTAATTTAAAATTTGCTTTCAGGATTGATGTTGTCACAAGTCGTCTTAGTAACAAAAATCAAATTAAGAAAGGAAGATTGAAACGTATCAAATAACGTTTATTTCAAATAAATATGCCAGTTTTCACTCAAAACAATCTTATCTGCGCTTGAAAACAGAAATAAATATCCATTCTAACCCAAATACTACACACGCACATGTTGATGTTCCTGATCTCGCGCTCGACGGGAATTCAGGGCGCAGGCTCCTTTCCCAAGCGTATCACCCCTGAAGGAAGCCGTACGCCAGGCCGGGGTACGCTTGTACCCTTTTGAACCAGTGGGTGCACGGAGGCGGTGGGAATCGAACCCACAGCCTCCCGCAGACGAGGCGGGCGTTCTACCACTAGGCCGCGGCTGCGAGAAGGCAGGACCTGGCTCATTTACCACCTCGTCAGATCTATCGCAGCTACCGGCTGTGCTCTGCCCATTTCACCAGCAGAGACTACGCGGACCCTGGACAGACAAGGCTTCTAAGATGTGCTGTGCCAACAGTTTCCATGTTTGGCGATGGGCAGGGACACGTCGAAAGTCCATGTGGGAATACTGTAAAGTGAACATAGAACAGCACAAACTTTCATGCCTCTAACATCTATTTACAGAAATGTCCTAATACTCAATATGTGTACCTATCCCAGTTATCATGACTCAGCATTTTTAAGATTCCCCCCCCCTTACGCAGGTTACACAAACAATACCAACGCATGGTGTACACAGCAGCCATGAATTCGCCGGCATAATTTTGCAGGTAAATATAACTAGCTAGGTAAGAAATTTGCCGGCTTCGGCAAAGTTTAGAGCAAATGTCTCACTCAGAAGGCTCTATATGTAATCTTCTCGATTCGGATTCAGCTGTTGCTGCTATTTTACCGGCTACGCAACTTTTTACAGCAAGGCGAAAATGACCTAATAACTGGAGAGACTATACCCCATGTGGCGCGTTATCAGCGAGTGCGCGCATGGCAAGTGAGTAGCGGCTAACTTGGTGGTTAGAAAAATTGAGCGATATCTCTGACAATGGGAGCGACAAAACTGGGCTTTTAGAAATATATATAATCTATGACACCTAGTTCAAAGTAGCTTTTAACATTGAGAATCAAAAAGTAAATTTATTAATTATAGAGTTATTATTACAAATTTACTCTTATTTTCAATGGGCCAAATAAGCGTAATTGACAAGAATACGATTACGCGCTAGGCCGTCACGGGCACCACGATGTTAACCTGTTCTAGGTACATCGCATTGAGATTTTAGCAATCTTGGTTTAGGATAGTTGGGACAACCATATATTTAGTGAGTGACACGTAGCGTTTTCTTTTCGTGTGTTTACACCTTTTTTAGGACTGGTACGGAGACGGAAGACGTGAAGAGACCAATTAATAGTGCGAAGACACCCTGAGTGAGTGAAACTGTAATTATTTAGTTTGACGCCTAATACCAGTTTTATGTATGTCACGCTAAAATCTGTGCTATGTTACACTCTTTTCACAGGCTCTCCTCTGCCCGGGAATACCACTACAATGCCCGCTCACAGCGCCGATGAAGAAGTTCAACAGGCTGAGCTCTCATGTACGCAAAATATGTTTCTTTCTAAGCTCTTTAAAACTATTCCACATAAATTAGTGCCCTGCAGCTAGCCTTTTAATGTCACGTACCTTGTAACAGATCTTAAAGTGCACTAGGGTGTCAGCTGGGCGAGCTCGTTCACTGCTAGGGGACGAGAACCAGAGCGACGTATACCGAAAGGACAGGACGAGACGACCTCGTCTGATCCCTTTCTAGCTTGTTTGTTGCCTCCTAAGAAGGATTAGTGTTTTTCAAAGATTTAAAAGAATAGACTATTAATTCGTTATTTTTTCCTAAACATACAATTCTTAACGTATAACCAATAATGTTGGTTAACAAGGAGTACGCTATTGATTAGTAACAATTAGTTGGGGCTTCATGTTTTCCACGATGAAGATTTCTCTATTACATATGCCTTAAGTGTTTACCTATGCCATTAATAAGCTTAATGCCCAGCAATGTGCTTATAAGAGGCATGTTCCCAATGCCCCAAGTTTGAATAAGTGAAGTATCGAGAACTAAATATGAACAAGTGATTACTTATGGAAGTAATCACTTCAATTATAAAAGCGGCTAGAGCTTTTACTAGGTTTAAACATCATTGTCAGATTTCGCAAAACTACAGTTTAATTGAGCTTTTCTTTCTAAATCTTTTCAGGTTCCATTCCAGCCGGTCGACAACACAAGACTTCTAGGTACTCGCCCCGGCCAGCTAGAAAAATCAACAACCTGGAGAAGATAAATTGAAGGCTTCGGAAGGCACTGTCAAGAATTGGCAAGAGAAACGTTAAAAAACCCTTCCAAGTCAGACGCGTTGAATGCTATTAGGCCCTACGTCTGCAAGACATTCTTTAGATTGCTTGAGGGGCAAGTTAAAAATGGTGTGAAACGTAGAGGAAGGAGGTGGTCGACCGAGCTCCGCCAGTTCGCTTTAAACTTGCACATTCGTGGTCCGAAAGCGTACAGACATCTGTCAAGACTGCTTGACATGCCAACTGTAAGGTCGCGAGAGCAGTGGTTATCAAATATTCCAATGACTCCCAGAGTTATTCCAACCGTTATTGAAGCCCTCGATGAAGCTACCCGAAATTGGCATTTAACAGATCGTGCGTGCAAATTAATATTTGGCGAAATGTCGTTGAAGGAACACCTGCAGTACGATACAAAGCATGATATAATGATGGGATTCTCGGATAACGGTACGCAGGGAACACCAGCCGTGGCAAATCAAGCGCTCCTGATACTTGTGGCAGGCATTTCAAAAACGTGGATTCAGCCTGTTGCTTACACAGTATCAAGGACCAAAACGCCCGCATACTCTTCATCATCTAATTATAACATTAATCAAGCAGCTGCAGGCAGCCCGGTTGTTTGTGAAGGCGCTCATCTGTGACCAGGGGGGGGGGGGGGGGGCAACATCAATTTGGCAAATAAGCTAGGTGTGACACCTGAAGAGCCGTTTTTGTGCTTGAAGGCCGCAAGGTTTTATTTTTTATATGGCACACCACGCTTAATTAAATGCACAAGGAGTAATATCCGCGCACCTCACAAGCTCCATACTGGTCAAGAAATTGTTGATTGGTTTTTCATTACGCAACTATACGAAGTTCGCATCCTCTTAAACTCAAATTGGCGAAGAAACTAACAGACAACCACATTTACCGGAAGCCTTTCAATGAAGCCAAAGTGATGTTTGCTCCCCCCTGGTCACAGATGAGCGCCTTCACAAACAACCGGGCTGCCTGCAGCTGCTTGATTAATGTTATAATTAGATGATGAAGAGTATATGCGGGCGTTTTGGTCCTTGATACTGTGTAAGCAACAGGCTGAATCCACGTTTTGAAATGCCTGCCACAAGTATCAGGAGCTATGAAAGTTAAATATGACAGTCAGATGATGAGCGAATCGGTCTCAGTGGTCATTGACATATTCATTGCTCTTGGCGTGTTGCCGGCATCCGCCAAACCAACAGCTGATTTTCTCGTGAAGATACATAAGTTATTCGAATCTCTCAATAGCTCTTCTGTAAAAAAAAAACGCTGACAAGTTATGCAATTTCGAAAGGTCCGAACACCTAGCCTATTTGCGGGAGTGCCTGTCGTGGGTTGAAAGTTGGAAATTTGACGGGCCTCGGCAACCACACACAGTTCAGGCATGGAAGGTCACCTTAAAGGCTATCCTTCTCCTCTGGGACGACCTATTCCAAGATTTTGATTTTCGTGTTCTCTTGACTCGCTGGCTACAGCAGGACACCCTGGAGAATCTTTTCGGGCTGCTTAGGTTAAAGCATGGCTGCAATGACAACCCAAATGTGCTTCAGTTCACATCAGGTCTGAAACACATTTCTGTTGGCAAAGTGGTTGCCCTTTTTTGTAGAAGGAAACTGTAAACAGGATCGCAGCACTGTGTTGGCACAAATGTTGGAGCCGCCTCATTCGCTTGCTACTACTTCTGATGCAGCATCAACAGTCGATATGCTTCCTCATCAGGAACAGGCAGCTAGCCATGATATAGTAGAGGATAACGTTCTCTACTATGTTGGGGATATCTTGTGCGGCAATTTTTGTTTCACAGGCCTCCACACTGTGTGTGCAGCGCCCTTTTGAAAAATGCTGACCGCCAGCTTTGTGCATCACACCACTATTTTGCTATGTTTAAGGCAAGCAACATCTCCTCAGATTTATTTGGCGATGTAACAGTGCCTTCTGACGATTGCTTTCAGGATATTAAGGCCATGGAAGCTTGCTTTTCGGATATATCGGTGTTGTAGCGCACCTGCCTAATCTGAATGAAGTTTTGACAGGCATTTTGTACAGTTATACGGGAAGGCAAGAATCCTGCTCTGAAGAGTGAAAGAAATCCTTTGTGCACCTCTTTGCAACGATTCGCCTGTTGGGGCATATTCGCTTTGTGAACATCCCTTGGCTAATCAACGAACCAGAAATCTGCTGCAGCACGAAAAATGCGGAAATTTTTGTAACTTTTAGTGTTCCGTTTGCATAATTGAAGTCACCATTTTCTGCCTCTGGAGCGGGCGTGTGTGTACAATTTATTTGCTTGTATTTTGTTTTCGTTTTCATTAAACAATATAAGTATGTTGCGCTGAAGAATGCATAAACCCTTCGTGTTATTTTATCGGAACACCCTATAGTGGCTTCAATATTTTGTAAATTTTTGCTCAAGCTTTCATAAAAAAAACTGCTGCTGAATAGAAAATGTAACAATTTATAACTCCGGTACCTTATGGTTTTCGTATCCACTTCCTCTTGCATCCTTATTGTGCGGTGTGCCTTATTATCTTGTCCCACTGACGGGATGATTTTATATCGGGGTACGTGCTGTGAACTTGTGTATAGTTATTACTGTTTTTCTTTTGTCTTCGTATAGACTGTATATGCACTGGCTTGATACCTAGTTATTAGCATGCGGGCATGTGCGGTGCACTTTTGTATGCGAGTACAAACGTACAATATTCAAGCTGTGCTTTTACTGTATGAATGGTACGTTTAGGCAATAAACCTTTCAAACAAACTCTGCTCTTTATTCTTGTATAATTTATCTGTACACGTAAACAAAAACAAAGTCTTACTTAGAATAAGTGGTGCAAAAATAGGTGGATGGGCAAACCTTCATCATCAGAACGCAACGATTGCCGTTTTGATCATGTGGCGGGTTGCACAACAGGAAGAAGGTCGCGCGCTCGCCATCCGAATACCTTCCACTGGCTGAATTTGGCTTGCTTGTGCATCCCAATTGAGTTTGGCGCTTAAATCGCTCCCCCCCCCCCCCCCCCCCCCCCCCGCCACTCGGATCCTCAGTCCTCATCGAGATGGCGTACCCCAGTGCGTGCCTGCAATGCGCCGCTATGTTTTAGTACCGCCCCCAAACACCAGGCGTTTCGTCTGGCACTGCGAGCGAATATCGCGTTCCATGGATGGTATAGGAAATTTCACTCTCCTGGTCTAATCATATCACCCATAAGCGTGGCAGGTGCTCGACACTTGAACGGCGTTTGCCCCGCTAGCGCGTGAAGGGGCTGTAGTTCGCAGCTCGCGACTGTGCCACGTGATGTTGCATTCGTGGTTTCACTCTGTTTCAACCGTTAATACAGAGATAATACGGCTTCTTTATTTTTTAACTTTTATTTTCGAAGTTAGCCGATGACTTCACTGTTCTCAGGAAACCAATAAATCGAGTTTTATTTCAAGTTATATTGAAGCCCCTCACATATCGTCATGCTTTGTGAGTCATATATACATTATTACATCTAGATAGGACCATAGTGTTTCTTTTTTGCTTTTGTTTTTTTGGGGCAGAGATGTGTGTAGGTTTTTTCAGTTAAGTATTACAGACGTTAGACGACACTAAAATGCTTTCGTCGCCACACTGTCAGAAGGCTAGCAGGCGCAAGTTGCAAGTATCATTGTTACCCCGCCTTCTCTCATAATGGCGGCCGAGTGATCGATTTGCGTGACGCTTACGTCACTACCCTCGCGAAATATATTCAAAGGCAGTGTTTCGAGTTCGCGTTCGCCTTTTTTAACGACGCCACTTGACCAAATCGCCGATCATGCAGGCGGTGCGTTTTCCATGGATGCGTTCATGAATGTGACCTAGACTTTCTGGCTGACAGTGCGGCTCCCTCGAGAGAAACCGGGCAAATGCTTTCGTTCAAATGTTCTGATCATGTCGCGTTATGAAGTGACTTGATAGTAAGCGCGATACTCAACGCGTGATTTACGCAGCACGCATAGTGGTCCGTAATTCCCAAACGCACTGAACGGCCCTTCAAAGTATAATCCGCGTGTAGAGGCCGTGTTCTTTCTTTAAATCGTAACTAAAAAGTGAGTAATTTTTCCTAATTACAAATTCTTTAACAGAACTTTAAGCTAAAAGGCTGGATTCTGATAGGCTCCTTTTAGTCCAGGGAATTCTACAGTGTGAAGAAGCATTGGGCTCTTGAAGGAAAGTATATGTTCTAAGCATAACACCACATCAGCCGTGGTTTTGTGAAAACTTGTACACCAAGTTTGGCTTGCAAACTGTGCTTAATACACGGCTTGTAAAATTTAGGAGCTGTTGTGTAAACGTTTGACGTAAACGATGCTTCCATTGAACAAAAGGAAGGAATAACTATTGTCATCGAATATAAGCTTCGTAAAGTTTTGCTTGTATATATATTGGCCTAAATTCAAACATAGCTTAAATTCCCTCCATATAACTTGGTGGAGTTCCAGAACTACTAATATTATCAAAACTTATTTTTCTTCTAAAGGAAACATTTTCAAAACAAAGCACAATCAACGTAACGACTGGTTATGATTTAGCTTGTTTTGGTTTATTTTCGTTGTCACATCTTTGCCTCCAGAAATACCAGTCACCACGCAATTTGTGCAATTTTTATAAAACGCATTATTGCATAGCGTGCGATTGGTCGTAACCCGTTCTTTGCCACCCAGTGCAAACAAGTTGAGTTATCTGAAAGTAGACGCAAAAATAAGTTAAAAGCTGTTCCGGCAAAAATATATCGTAAGCATATTAACTCTACTGTTGGTTCTCATGGCAAGGTGAATACGTTCTTCCCAACGTTAAACGTTTCTGCCATAAGTAGTACAATTTCAATGGCCGTCATAAAATTTTTGTGATTGCTTTTGTGCTTGAGCTGTATACTTTATGGATAGGTTCTTGCTCTAGAAACTAGTAGCTGTCTTGTAAGGACGAGTGATGGAGTGATTCCGCCTCGTACTAAACCCATTATTGTGTACTATGTTGTTGCACCAAGGACACGCTGGCGCAATCAGCGTGGTGTTTTAAGAAAAATGAGGTAGACAAGTGCACTGGTAGCGAGAGTAGAGAACTGGTCAGAAGAATAAAGATGGCCAGACTATGGTGACACAAAACAACTGGGATTCTTCAATTTCAATTCCACCGGAGGCCCGCGGACACCTCACTGGCAGGAAACTACGACTAAAGGAAGTCGTAGCTGCGTGGGTGATAAGTATTGAGGTGTTACATGCACTCTGTCACGCGTTTAAATCGAGCATTCGCGCGTCGTTGTCCTGTCTTCTTGCTCTGACGTGTGCTGCGGTGTCGTTCTTACCGCCGCCATTCTAGGGTTAGGTGACGACTGCAACGCCCCTGGTTTCCTCTACGAAAGTCACGATCAACCTACATATTTGTTCGACGCAGTATTGTTTGCTGCCATGGCTTTCAAGGGACGATCACCACTGCCTACGGATGTGTAGAAACTATCGTATTGGATTATATGGATTACCAGAAATTCTTGCATTTGCTGAGGCCTACCGAGTGCAGCCCGCGCCCCTGAGTTTGAGACTTCGCCGTTCTATCCGAAGCGCTATGGAAGCTGAGAGAAAATACGCCGCTGGCTGAATTACCTCCCCTCGGTGTGCAGGAAGTGGGCAATGTATGTTATTGCTGGCAACATTGATGGGGACTACGCCATTATTTAGTGCAACCGCGGGAAGACCGAACACAGGAATCCAGGAGAAAGCCACGAGAGTGCTAGTCACCTCTAGTGATTTCCTGGTGGCCATTCTAGGATGGTTGTAGTTGTTGACCCAACTGGATGTGGTGCATATCTACAATGTGTGCTGCATGCGCAGTAAACTTCGTCATCATATACAAGATACCGTTGCGAAAACGTTGTGGTTGTGCGGTCCATGGTGAGTCAGACATACAAAAACCAAGCACGCTTGTGGCGCCTTTCGGATCAGTGTATAAATTTTCGGTAGGTAGGCAGTCATGTGCCATCAGGTGCTTATAGATCGAAGAAGCCCACTGATGGCGTGTTCAAATGAGAGACCAGTGAGGAGTGTTTACTAGGAGCAAGAATTCCCACCATGATTTCGCCCGGTCGGTTAAAATTTGTAGGTACAGATGGTTACTAGTATCCTTACTTCCTATAGCTGTCTAATAATTTGATATCGCAATAGATTATTCGCCTTTCGGATGAAATTGCGAATTCTTCTGTTCTGTGACGACATGTTGCTTAGTTCAAATTATAAAAACCGGTGTTGGTCCTTCCTCTCTGTTTTTTTTCTAATAAGAGAGCATTACTAGCTTCTTGTGCGATCCCGTCGTCATCAGAATTCCTTGGCAGAAAGCCATGACAGAAAAGCTGTGCCAGAAAAACGGCACAACAATTATATTGCGATAGCAATTATATGGACACTCCAAAGCAGATTTCTGCCGTCGGCGTCGCCGTCGCCGTCGCCGTTGCCGTCGCCGTCGCCGTCGCCGTGAGTTCCGTATGACGTCAATGCAGATGAAATCGTCGCCGCGCGCCGCCGAACGCTGTATGTGCGAGTGAAAGGGCGCGAGGGACGCGCGCTTTCAGGGGAGTGAACGCACGGCGGAGAACAAACGCGGTTCTGTGCCGTGCTCCCTTAAAGGCTGCAGAAGTAGGCGTCTCTTTCCTCCTTTACAATCACCATATATGTAGAGCAAACGCGCCTTCTGACGCACGAAAGGCCGTGTTTGGGGGCGGGGGGGGGGGGGCAGGGAAGGGAGGCGACGTTTAGCTGCGGCACCAAGTGCCTATTTCTATTAGAGGCTCCGGCAACAGTCACCAACGCCGCACGCATTTGTGCGAACGCGGGCAAAACGCCGACGGCGTCGACAACAGTGCTGTGTGTTCCGGTGCGCTCCATGTCCAAGTTTGTACAGCGGATAAAACTGCTATCCTTACTCCGTATAGCTCTCTACTAAGTTGCTATCGCAATTGATGCTTCGCCTTTCGGGTGAAACTGCGACAACTTTTTTCTTCTCCTCTAACTGAAAAAATTCGTGGGCCCGCAACATTCATATGAGGGCGGATCACCGCGAAGCTGTTTAGGTTGCATACGTGGGCTGCATGCATTATGAAATCGTACATTTTTTTTAGTATGGCACCACACTACGCCGACACAAGAGCTTCCGCGGTCATGCATTTGCAGCAACTACAGCTGCCACCGCGCCGGCACCTCCGACCCGCGTGACGTTATAACCACAGAAGCGCAGGCCACGTGTACAGGAAGCGCCGTTGCCACATTCCTACCCGTCTAAATTGCTGCAGCGCCGTCGCCACACTCTGTCCCCCTCTCCCCTACCCGTCACCATTCCAGCAGCGCCGGCACCACCGACGCATGCGACGTTATAACCACAGAAGCTCGGGCCAAGTGCACAGTCGGCTGCATTCCTGTCCAATCAAATCGTCTTCATTCCCGTCGCCGATAAGGACGCAAGCCACCCAGGGTACCCCGCGTTTGAATGTATGCGGGGGATGCCTACGGGGGCTAGAGGTATACAGCATTGCTTTAAAAATAGCCACGGTGAGGATTCCATTTTTGTCCCGCCCCACTAGCTGCTACTAGAGCACTGCACGGGCCCGGCTGCGAAAGCCCGGGCTTGCGAAAGCCCGGGCCCGGCCCAGCCCACGGGCCGCGCCGGGCCGTCTGAAGTGTTTGTCGGCGGGCTCGGGTTTGTCCGGGCCCGGGCTTAAAGCCGCGGGCCCGGACCGGCTCGGGCTTGAGGCCGCCGGCCCGGGCCGGGCTCGGGCTTGAGGCCTCAAGTCCGAGCCGGACTCGGACTTGAAGACACGGGCCCGCTCATTGAAGGGCCTAAGAAGGCCTTCGAGCACACGCGACCGTTATGCATTGCATGGTTCAATGCATTCTGTGCCAAACTGAAGTGAGACGTGCAAGATGACTGTCATCATCATCATCATCAGCCTATATTTAAGTCCACTGCAGGACGAAGGCCTCTCCTGCGATCTCCAATTAACCCCGTCTCTCGCTAGCTGATTGCAATTTGCGCCTGCGAATTTCCCAACTTCATCACCCCCCCTAGCTTTCTGCCGTTCTCGACTGCGCTTCCCTTCTCTTGGTATCCTTCTGTAGCTCTAATGGTCCATCGGTTATCCATCCTACGCATTACATGGCCTGCCCAGCTTCATTTTTCCGCTTAATGTCAACTAGAATATCGGTTATCCCTGTTTGTTCTCTTATCCACACCGCTCTCTTTTTGTATATCTTATCAGATGACTGTATATCTTATCAAAGAAAATATTTAACAGATGAAGTTCTCATTTTTAACAGCGAAGCTGTTTCAGCCAGGCGTAATGCGTCTGCTGAATCCAAAAACGTTGGCCGATCCTAGCAGCAGGGCAGAAAGCGTCCTCGCGCAATGGCACATACACCTTTGAAGTAGCGAAGCTGAGCCTGAGTAAGCCTAGCCAAGAAGGGTGGAGACTACTTAATCTTAGTCAGTCATCGACAGGCAGTTGATAGACAATCAATAGCTTGTCGATAATAGATCAATAATCAATAAATTCACGAAAATGCTGGGGATGACTTGGTAGTGCTTAGTCGAGCCCAAATACGTGGCCAATACCTTACGATAGCCAATCAATAGTCAATCAATAGCTAATCGATAATTCATCAATAATCAATAAACTCGGATAACTTGGTAGTATTTAACCTAGCCCAAATAGTGGCCAATATCTTACGATAGACAATCGATATCGAATCAATAGCTAATCGACAATAAATCAATAATAAATAAATTCCGAGAAATGCTGGGGATGACTTGGTAGTGCTTAGCCTAACCCAAAAACCAGGACTAGCTAGGTGCCCTACAGCTCGGCTGTCTCTTTAGCATTGCGCCGCCAGTGCAAGCTACGCAATTTTTTTTGTTTTCCGCAAAAACGAACAGTTTCCGCGTAAGGAAAAATAAATTATACAAAGAACCACTCCTCAAACCATTTCCATGTTACCGCTTTTGCGATTGCACTATTACCAATGTCGATACTATTGCATTCTTTTAGCGCTAAGGCCAGTTACCTTTGTGCTTGAATTCATAAAACCGCGTTTTCCTCAAAAAGTTCACTGGAACGCCCATGCATTTCGTCGGACCCTTTGAAAATTAATATCTCAAACTGGTTCTGTCCAGAGAATTAGTTCCAAGTGGATACGCTTTGCGAACTCAGCGGCTATAATTCGTAGACTAAAAGATGTGCCGTCGAATAATTAATTTAAAATCTTATTTACCGTAATTATGCTAATTCTTCAATTAGGCATTGTTAAAAAAATTAAATTATGGGGTTTAACGTGCCAAAACCACGATATGATTATGAGGCACGCCGTAGTGGGGGACTCCGGAAATTTTGACCACCTGGGGTTCTTTAACGTGCACCTAAATCTAAGTACACGGGTGTTTTCGCATTTCGCCCCCAAATTAGGCATTGTCATTTCTCGTGGAAGTAATGGCCACCTCATCAAGTAGTTTAGATCAAGGATTATAATTGCGCTGTCTGCCACAGGCAATCTTTAAAATTTGGTTCAGCTAAAATGAAACACCCTGTATATTTGCATGCTAAATGACATCACAGAACAAATCAATTTAAGTGCATGTGCACCAGCGCAAATATAGCAGCACACGAAATGGCCGGATTACTGATGTTCCAGTGGGAGAAACAGATTTCGGTCTTTTATTGCTTATATACTGCAGCTCAATAACCTCATGAAGGTGAGGCTGACAGATGCGGTACAATCTGTAAGTAAAAAAAGATTTTTTTTTGTTACAGGCCTTGGCTGGTCATGCCACACACGCCCTAGCTAAGCTTAATAATGAACACCCGGGCCTGGGCCGGGCCCGGGCTCAGTAACACAGGCCCGGGTCGGGCCCGGGCTGGTCTCGATCATATACGCCCGGGCCCAGGTCGAGCTCGGGCTTTGTTTTACGGGCCCGGGCTGGGCTCGGGCCTCGTAAAGCGGGCCCGGGCCGGGCTCGGGCCAAAAAATCAGGCCCGTGCTGTGCTCTAGCTGCTACCGCTCCGTAGCCGAGAGCGCTAACCACTACGCCACCGTTGCATTATGGCGCCGTTGCAACAGGCGACAGTGATGAACATCTGCGAGGCTGCACACGTGGTTAGGCTCTGCCTGCAGGGCTATTAACTAGTTGGTGCCCCATGTATAGGAATATGCCTTCTGCTCTACGCTGGGGCACGTCCATGCTCTTCGTAGGACACTCATCGTTCAACGCCAACGTTCATGGGCGTTAATGCGTGCCCATCTCAAATTAAGACTGGGCTCTCCAATACATTCATTCACCATTTCAAGAGGCAATGAAATCGACTTGGCGTTCGAGAACATGCCACGCACAGCGGCATGTTCTCTAATCATACTACTCCGATCCCAAGGCCATGTTACTGTCGACCAACTTGGACCCGCTGACGCTGTCGCCGGAGCTCACACACCGACGACACGACAAGATGCACGTCTTCAGGTACCCGTCAGATAAGATTATGACAGCCCCCAGGGTATGAGGTTGTTCACCTATGAACCCATGAAGAATGTTATGTCAAAACCTGGTGCCGCTAGGGAAAGTAGTGTCATCGCTCCTCAAACTGGTGTGATCAAATGTAAGTCGTGTCATCGAGAAAAAATACTGAACGTAATGTTCGGGAACACGGCTTTCATGAGAATTCCGCAAAAACAACTCTGCTGAGAGAACGCAACATGTCGCGGTTTGTCATATTGGCTTGTGGCGCCCCCTAACGTCAATCGGAAGCACCACACATCATCATTACACTCAGTACCTTTCGCTGCAGACTAAACTATGAAAACTCAGCGACACACTCAGCGACGAGTATGCTGCTGTTTCATAGAATTGCTTAGGTGCCTCCATAGTTTTTTTTTTACTAACCTAAAAGTTCCTCTGTCCCTTATCATTGTTACCGGCAACAACACAAGAAATTTAGACGCAATATGCGTTTCAGTAGAATGAATGCCGAAAAGCCACTGTTATCCAGAGGAGCAGCCGGCTGCTTGTTGCCAGAGCTTGCCCGGCCGTTGACCTGCGCGAAGATTAATACGTATGATGATATTTAGATTCTGAAGTTGCTCGCCTCAACTGTATCCCACTGTTTGTTTTAACTTCATTAAAATATCACCTTGCAGACATTTGTCCTGATCTAGTTATCTGTTTAAGGCACCGCGCAAGCTTCACACTGGTTATTGATTATGAGCTTCCCTGCCAGAGTTTCTACCTATATGCCTTTCTCTAGCCGAAACATCCAGGCTCCTAGATTAACGTGACTAATTCTTTTTTGAGCATTTGGCTTGCAAAGTTGAAACAAATTGAAGACGAGAACAAAGTTACACGTGTACTGGGCCGCCACATCCACGCTGTTCCAGTCGTCACAAGTGAGCGTGTACTTTGCGCCAAATGCCGGAGCAGGAAAGTACACTGTAGATGTTTAGTCACAAACACCCATCACGGCTTGCGAAGTCGTCGCAGTTGACCTCACTGCAAGGCGGTGCGTGTCGGCCTTGCTATGATGGACCTTCTTCCTTTTCAAGTACAGCAGGTGCACCGCAAGACCACCGAAGCACTAGCACGCGTCAACATGCAAGGATTAGCTACGCGCGGTATTTCAAGCCCAAATATACAGGAATAGCGCATCTCTGTTCAACAGGGTTTGCAATAAATAGTGTGACAGGCGTAAAATATTCCATGAGGTGAATACATTCCGTTACTTGGGGAAAACGAGGACGTGGTTATTTACTTTTAAACCGTTAGAAGATGAAATGAAGGACGCGTATGAGAAGCAGTTAAACAGAAGCTTAACAGGAAATGCATGGGTAATGCTAATACGTCATTAGTACTTAAAAATTGGATTATAATGATTAGTTATGCTTGGTGGTAAGGTACTTGGAAATATTAAGAAATATCTCATATGGATGCGTTATTATACCAGATGCTGCCGTTACTTACAGATGTTTCCGTAAGTATACCCATAACAGGCAGAAGGCTGCGTCTCTAAAATAACATAGTCCAGTTATATTGAATTCTTTTTTTTCGCATCTGCAAATAAAGACACTATAAGATCATTACCTGGTGGAACACCTTCGCATGAGACATCGTGAATAAGTAAATAGTTACAGAAATTAGCTACATGCAAGTGCGGATTTTGCAATACAGTTGCATCCACCGACTCGCTCGTTTGATCGCTTTAGGCATGTTTCCTAGTTTTTAAGGAACAGTTACCACGTATAACGTCAAAATACAGACACTTCCATGCAGGTGCTAGACATTTCTATCCAAACTCACATAGGTTTGATTTCGTAAAAATACTCACACACTGGCGACCTTCACTGAAAAGTGTTGACTTAACAATTTAATTTTTCTTGTTCTTATGAAGTACTTCACCGTACACATGTTTTATTGAATATGGGCCCACGTCTCAAGGTCTGCGTGAGGCTATATCGAAACCATCGCCATTCACAAAGCGTGCCAAGCGGCTCGTCGGAATGGCTTTGGCCGTAGGCGTGGACGAAGATTTGAAAGGTGTTCAACCGCGTAAACAGTGTCCTCATCAGACCCAATTACTTCGAGACCATCAGCATAGTTTTCAATATGAAAGTCTACAAAAACTGCAGTGTTAGCTCAATATAATTGATAATAAAACACCGAAGAAGAAAAGCTTACGCTCGGTGTTTTCATTGATTATAGCAAGGCATACGATAACCTATACCATCCCATTTTACTCGGGAAGCTAAGCGTTCATGATAGACATGGCGTAGCGAACTCACGGTTCATATTTGTTTGAGAGGAAACAATGTTTTCATTTGCTCATTGTATTACATCTTCTAAATTCATTTCCCGCGGAGTGCCTCAACGAAGCATGTTAGGACCAATCCTCTTCGATATTTCGAGCCGATATAATTTCTATCTCAATAAAAAAAAAAGCCGCGAGCGCCGACCACACCGCCGCCAAGATGGGGGCCGAAGAAGTGCGTTACTCTCAAAGAACCTCTGGGGAAGCGCGGCGCGAAAGGCGTCACGCCGCGACTCGAAGGCGAGTGAGACGACTTCGGTCTGATGCGGAGTATAGTGCCGCTGAAGCGGCGGCGAAACGTCGGTGATTTGTCGATGATCCAGAGTTACGATCCCGCGAAGCCGAGCCTTAAGGTGTGTACAACCAAAAGCGTCGCCAAAACGATCGCGGCCTGCGCCAGCATCGCTGTTTGCCCATTATTCGCACCACAAGTGTGAAGCTGCCCCAATTTTTTATACTCAATATAAACAAATACAGTCAAGCGCACTGACATGACAGCGACTGTATTGACGTGGAAGAAACACATCTCTGTTTGGTGCTCTACACGTGCAAATGTTATCTGGGAGATGGCAGCCGGCAACAAACTCCGCTTGTGCATGTGTCATTCGTCTTTTTAATTTATTTTATATGTCGGCGTTTGTGCATTAGTGTGCCTTCTGTGGCTTTATCGCCGTAAGAGATAATTTTTCTAGACACGGGTGAGACTTGCATTTAGGAGGTTTGCACGCGTTGGTGTTCGCCGCCGCCGCTTAACCGCTATCGCGGGAAATTCGCAAAAAGTACCCCGTCTCCGCCGGGATCGAGCCAGGCCCGCTGCGAGAGAGTCGGATACTTCTCACTGAGCCACGCCCGCGTTTGCTACCAGACAGCAGAAAAAGGCCCTATAAGCGCGCCCTGGCAGGCGCGAACGAACCGAGCCTCCTCCAGTATGGTGGCACCATCTAGTTAAGGCGCCTGCAAACGTCACTGCGCAGGTGCAGACAACGAGATGCGATTCAGACGAGGCGCGGAATCAACGCGATTCCAGCCTCCACTAGTATGGTGCCGCCATCTACTTAAAAGGTGCTTGCAAACGCGGCGTGCGCAGGCACAGACGATGAGATGCGATTCAGACGAGGCGCGCAATCAACGCGATTCCGATGTGAGTAGTGCACCACGTATTCTGTGTACCTCTTCGGTATACACGTTGTGGCGTCTCCTCGCAAGGTACGAACCGTGTTGAAGAGGCGAATCGTAGAGCTGCGTGCGCGGCTACAGCCAGGCATCATCGGACACAGCTGAGAGCATTACAAGGCGCAGCTCGCCGTTGACGCCGGTGGGCAGTTCAGATCGTTCTCGTCGAAACGAGGCGAAGAGACTTTGCCGCGAAGACCCTGCATGCGTGGTGCCGAAATTGCTACTCGTTAGCCGCTCCACCAGCTTACGCTGTGACTGTGCTGCGCGTGCCGCGCAGGCCTGTGCCTTTTAACAGCGGAGTTGTTTAAGCCAGCCATAATTTGTAGTGCGTATCAAGAAACTACCAAGAAAGAAAATAAACTAGACTTTCGTGCCGAGGCGGGATTCGAGCCCACGTACCCCAGGTCCCAAGGCGAGCGTCGTAACCACTAGACTATTCAGCCACGCTTGCAGAACATGCATTTATGTGAACCTATGCTTGCTTCGAGCGTCGCTGTCTTCATCCACAGCTCGCGCATTTATACGATCGTGCTCTTTGAGGTGAAGGGGTTTTGGGCGTTATGAGAGCGAGAGAGAGAGAGAGACGCATTCACGGAGCGGGTCTCCTGGAACACGGTGTTGGTTTTGCAAGCTGCGCTATGCAAAGCGCAATGACGGCCGTAAGTTCGAGACGCGCGAAAAGAATTATCATCATCATGAGTAATAAGATGAAAAGTTCGCGCGTACTTCCGGCAAATGCGCGGTACGATCGCCCAGCTTCGCTGCTTCAGGCGTTGCGCGGCCGAGTGCAAGTATTGTTGCCACGGGCCGTCGACAAAGGTGGCAGCGACCTTTTGAGGGTCAGTGTTTGTAAGGGGTAGAAAGTACTTTGTTCCGAACTGCAATTCTGGATAGCAGACTTGTGCGGAGCGTGTGCCTCCATTCAAAACGCCGTTCGACAGCTGTCGTCAAGAGCAGTGGCGCAGTGCAATTTCGAGGGCCGTGGACACTCTGGCGCGTACCGACCACTTCTGCGCCAAGCATTTTTCAGAGCTTATGATATCGACGGCATATTACACGGAGGTCGATGAAAGTGTGCTACTTGATGCGCCAAAGACCCCTGTTCTGTTTTCAAATGCAGTTGCTACCTTATTTCCGAACTGTCCAAAGTATCTCAAACGGTCAGATAAACTTCGAAAGCCGCTACGGAAAAGAGACCCTCGTGTGCTCGCAAAACCGCTAGGTGAGAAACTGCTGCGTGCCACAGCATTTTGTGCAAATTTTGCTGCATGCATAAGATGAGGCATGATAGTTGATAGTTTTTCTGCATGATAGTTGAGGCAGGGTGCCTCAACTATCATGCTCTAAGATTTTAAAAAACGCAAATGTCACGTTACTGGCCAGAACTAAGGTAACGTCGTTTGCCGTCGCTTGGAGATAGTCAGATGATTTTTGAATTACGCGTAATTACATAATTATATTCATAATTGATCAAGCAAATTTTCAATGCTTTAATTATATAAAAAGTTTCAATGAGAAAATTGCAGAGCAACATTAAAAACTCCCGATACGTACACCTTTCTGTTGCTCAATACGTGACACATAAAAGTGTAAATTGTCCAAGCGTGAAAACAATTATTGTGCAAAAATTATCGAGCTGCTTCATAGAAATGTTTTTTTCTTCTTGTGTGTTTGCAATGTAAAATTAAGTTTATGAAATTATTGTGTGGTGGGTGTAAATATATGTGTGGACAGGCTGTAGCATGCATTATTAAATATGCGTACATTGGCATATTCTCGTATACAATTTAAGAAAAAAAGAAAGTTACCTCTTCTTTTAGATCCTGCAAAAGTCACTCAGTCCGCAATGGACGAAAGTCAAATGAATAATATACGCTGTCCATCTTAAGCGAAATTGGAATAAAAAAAATCATTTGCTCAGGTTTTCACCAGCAAACTGTATTAGTGATGCTGTGTTCCAACATAAGACGCCTGCCATCGTCCCGCCGAATAAATTCCCATTTGAAAAAGTTTTGCATAGATATGTGCATTCTCAACATAAGTTCTAGCCATGAACAGCAACTTTGCTCTGGCGCGTCGCATATCGCAAGCTTGATCGTTTTCATTGCTTAATTTACATCGCGGCCACCATGAATTAGCGTAAAGATGCTTGAAAGATTTTGTGAGTGTGAATGGAAGCAGCGATCAGCTTGAAAACATTTTCGGTGCAGTCACGGTTTTATTTTGATGCAGGGTATGACGTGGGCTAACACATTTATTTTATATGCGTGGATGAACGACTGAACCGGGCGCGCGAGCGGAACTTGAGTGGGCTTTGAGTGCTGCCTGATCGATCCGTGTTCACGTCATTCACGCCCCGCATAAGACACTTTCATGCAGCGAGGCATTAAGCCTGGTACACTTATCACGTTAATGTGAAATAACGAATTTCCTGTGCGCTTTCAGTTTTACTACCTCTACTATCAACGAAAATTTAGGGGAGGCAGAGGAATGTCAAGCCGCCGGCGCCGCTAAGCTGGGACCGTTGACCGCGGCGCCATCTATCTGCTGCCAAAAATTTTCTGGACGCTCGCGCGCGCGCAGTGTCAACACCTAATATTCTTGCCCGTCTTTTGTTGAAACGAGAGTGTTTGAGAGAAAGGTAACTTTGCGTTCCGCTTGCGAGCTCCACGCACCGCGTACGACAGCAAAACTTGGCTGAGATGTTCACAGCGGCGTATGCTACCCGCCTACTATGTTATTTCACCAATCCCGAGGGGTGGTTCAGGGCCCGTTTAATATTTCGACACCTGCGCCATATGTCCTCTTTCCGGTTCATTTACCTGAATTTTTCGAATATTCACATGCAAGGAGCAGCGTTTGTTAAGCTTTGACGTTGCGCAGTTAGTAGCTATTCCCTTTATACATATAGTGTTTTTCGGTCAGTGAACTGTTGCAAATAAGTACTCGTGTTGTCCTTTTCTCCAGCGTCGTATGTGTGATATGCACGCCCCTGCTTGACCATAGAACATTACCACTCATCCTAACGTCTGCCTTGAGCTACTCATTGCAATCATGCTAGCTCTCCATTCGAAACCGAAGGTCGTCGACATGATTGCCATCCATGTACCTTGCTGACCGAGCCTCTTTAAGTCATTTCGGGACCCTACCTGTGGAACGCGGTAAAATTTCTCCAAGAAATTGCCTACTCGGAAGTATTTAGACTTTTGATGAGCACATGTTTATTTTCAATGAATATACCTACAGCAGCTGAGTAGCTTCAACGAGGCCCTTTAGTTTAGATCAACAAAAGTACCACCGAGGTAACCTCTCTGAATCGTCCCCAAAGCTAAATTTAGCTCGAATTGCATCATGCGTACTTGATAGATAGGCGATGATATTACAACATCCTTTCGACTAGAGGATTTAGCCTGTGGTCCTCTATGCAGACCGAACGAAAGGCGTTTCCTGACAATGTGACAAACAAGCTTTGAGTGGCTCAGGATTATTTTATTGAGATAAACTTCCTAGATATGTGGTCAACTAGTGTGTTGAATTACATCTGGTCTTATTCGATGTGAACGCTTTAATTGGAATTGGCGTCAACACATTGCTATTCAAAACCAGCCGCGCATTTTCTACAGGGTTTTGTTCGTAGCTTAAGCTACGTGGTCTGCTGCGCGCATTTGTATCTACACCGATAGCGAGCACGTCGAGATTGTGTGCCAGATGGTATGGTATTTTGTCCTGAAAAGTATGTTAGCTCATTATAATTCAACATAAAAAACTGCCTGCCGCTGAAACCGTTTTATTCTCGACTAACGGCCACGTCCTCTGCTTCAGGGTCTTCCAATAAGAGGCAATTTGGGAAGGATTCTAGTCCATAGAAATAGCGGTCGTCGCAATATGCTCCATAGGAGGTATTAAATGAGGTAGTACAAGCCTACGCCCTAACCTCCAGTCAGATGAAGAACTTGAACATTTTATGAATGTAGATTTAGCGATGAGAAAGGTACTAAGTCAGTATACTGCGTCATGGGCGACTTCAATCCCAGAGTGGGGAAAAGCAGCCTGGTGACTAGCAATTGGCAACTACGGCATTGATTCTAGGAACACTAGAGGAGAGATGTTGGTAGAAATCGCGGAAAGGATAGGCTCAGTATAATGAATACCTTCTTGAACAGGAAGGGGACCTGGAGAAATAAGGACGAAATAGATTTCATACTCTCTGCTGATCCCAACATATTGCAGCATGTAGAAGTGTTAGGTAGGGTAAAGTGCAGTGACAATAGATTAGTCAGGTCTAGGATTTATCTCAATTTGAAGAGACAAGGAATTAATTAGTCAAGAAGAACACGCGAACCTACACGCAGTAAGCAGACAGCAGACACAATTTAGGCTCGTGCTCGGAAAAAAATATGCAGCTTTGGAACAGGAAGATGAATACAACATAGAGGTAACGAAAGAAACCGTAACTAGCTGATCTCAGAAGCAGCAATTGAAGTGGAGATAAGCATCAGGGCAACCAGTAGGTAAGCGCTCACATGTAACAAAGCACCTAATTAAGAATCTACAGAGCATGAAAGTGGCAAACTCGAGGGATCCGACAGAATTCGCTGATCTCCCAAAACTGATCAACAAGAAAAATTAGGGATCTTCGAAATTATAACGTGGAAAAAATTGAGGAAGCAGTAAAATATCGACGCAGCATGAAATCAGGAGAGGAAAATTTTCATAGACAAGGCAAGGTGTATGCACTGAAAGAAAAGCAGGTAATATCATCACAATTTCGATGACGTAGTAAAATAGGTGGAAGAATTCTATACTGACATGTACACTACCCAGAGCAGCCAAGCTACTTTCATTCCAGTAGTGATGAACAGGATATGAGGCTCGTTCTATACTGGATATGAGTTAGAAGGGCTTTGCAAGACATGACCAGGGCAAAACTGCTGGAAAGATGTAATAGCAGTCGATTTAATTAAAGATGGGAGATATGCTTGAAAGCTTGCGGCCCTTTAGTGCAATGCCTCAGTACTTCAGTGTACCAGAAAGCTGGATAAACGCCAACATTATATTAATCCAAAAGAAGGGAGACGCTAAAGAATTGAGAGAATTATAGGCCCATTAGCTTGCCTGTCAGTATTGAATTCACCAAGATAATTCTAGTGTGTACAACAGACTTTGAAGCTGCTAGACAGGAAAAAGTTTCTATATTACTTGTTTTATTTCTGGAATAATATCGCAAGGTATACCATAAAGAAAATCGAATGAAGCTCCCTACTATGCATTGCGCATCAAGATTAGAAATCCGTCACCCAAGGGGTATAGCTTTCAGGCACCTTCAAGATCAGGACAACATTAACGCGACAATCTTCAGCGGCAGATGTCCGTCCCCTCGCCCACTCGCGCATTTAGATTAATCATTTATCGACAGCCCGCACTGCATTCATGACGACGATAGTGGACACAATGTTGGATGACTGTGTTTGGGCTGCAAAGCCACCATGATCACTTTGACTTCGTCAACATTATCTCCATTTTTATTCCATGTCCTGCATATTAAACTTCGATGTTTTCGAACCCTTGAATCATAACAGCGGCGGCATGCATCACCTGAAGTCACCCAACAAGGTCCTTAAAGAACTCGGACACTTCAATATTTGCCTGCTTATCACTTCTAACACGATTCACATTTCCGTCAATATAACACGGCGAGAGACTTAGGTTTCACAGCACAGAGGGGAGCGTCGCTAGGGGCCGAGCAGGGCTGACGTGCCTCGCATGGGCACCGCATTCGACAAAGCTTTTCCAGAATCAGACTGCTTTTGTGCCAAAAGTGGTCTCTATTGAAAGCTAACATCTCGCCGAAGCTGCCGGTGAGGGCCTCAACCTCAATTTTCTTGTGGAAACGTACAAACTTTGACTCCGGTGAGCGGCGGAACGCCGCTTTGCTAGCCCTAACGCCACCGGCACCGGCGTAGGGCTCGAGCACGTACGAGTCTCTTCGGCAACGACGTGGCATATCAGGAGCGGCATGGATCTGCCCGCCGCCGAATTCACCCGGAGGAATGGTGAAGTCTTCTACGCCCGAACACGTTCGCCTACGCAGCAATCCAAGGAAACCGAACGAACGCAGTCAAGCAAGCGGTGTCCGCTGACGGAACGCAAGCTAGGAAACGGCGTCAGCTCCAACCGTTCCCTCAGAAGTCGATGGGACTCCTGCGGCACGTCTTCGCATAAAACCACTGCCACGGTTGCCGGTCGATGATTTCAAGATCGTCTTTCGTCCAACTACGGGCAATCTGGCCCAATACAACGACGAAGAGTTACGGGCTGCTGTACTCGCCATAGTGGACTGCACTCTGCGCTTGCCGAGGAGGACCTCATGTGCACAAACCTGACCAAGAATATCTTCACGGTACCTACTTCCTGCGCAGACTGAGTTGCCAACTATGCCAAAATCAGAGACCTCACCCTACGCGGCAACAAACTGGCATTCCATGCATACATAGCTCCGCCGGACGGGGCACGACTAGGAATCATGTAACGTGCCTGGAGCGTCCCATGTACCGTGCCTGAATCAACCGTGCCTAGAGCGGCGAGTCGCCGCAGGACTTGCTCCGAGAATTACGTAGGGCGAATCCCCTCCTACCAATGGTGCAGGCCAGGGACATGGGGTACCTCCCGCTCTGTGCTCATTCACTTCATGGCCGAGGAGCTTCCACCCTCGTGAAAATGTTTGGCATCCTTTACGCCTACTTCAACTTCCGCCCGAAAGTGGAGGTCTGCGTAAACTGCAGACAAGTCGGCCACAGACGTGATGTATGTCATTTGCCGAATTGCCTCACCTACCCAGGCTGTGGTCAGAAGCACCCGGCGGACCACCCCTGCACTCCGGAGTGCGTCGACTGTGGGGATGCCCACATGACGGGCGACAAGGCATGTAATAAACGCTTCCAACGTGTAACAGTCGTCCCTCTCGTCCACGACAGACACAGCAACAGCAGCAGAAGCAGCAGATGCAGCAGCACGAGTTTCAGCTCGAGAAGGAGTCTTTCCCAAGAATCGAAGACAGAACCGTGGCAGCGGAAGCAAAAGTCCTGCACGAAGTGAATCCCGGAGCCGGGACCTCGGGAGCCAATCCGGAAAGTGAGCTGGGCAGAGCAAGCCTTCCGCTCCAGTAGAGCACACTCCGAATCTAGAGAAAATTCTAAATGTCAGGAGACTATCGAACGTCTAACTAGAGAGAATCAGGAGTTAAAGCAACAGTTGGCTCTGGTGCTGGAACGTTTAAGTACACTCACAGCTCCCCCCCCCCCCCCAACGCCCTCTCCGTCCCTACGTATCTCTACCTCCACCTCGGAGTGTTATATGACAGCCCAATCAGACCGATCCCACAGATTTCACTTCTCAACCCGCAAAAAAAAAGAACGCAACCGCCCGAATACTCGGATGAGGACCCCAAATGCACGAGTCAAAACGTCCGCAAAGAACCAGGGAACTGAACAAATTGACCTAGGCTTCACTCTAGAATACTTGATTGTTGGATTTATTGTGTCACTGCGTTCGATTTCAGTGGGAAATACAAACTTTATCGAACGCACTGCGACGACTTGAAGATCGACCGTTGTCCGTGCAGGTGCTCCTTGAAGACCGTCCCCATCGCTCGTCAGCCCACAAAGCTGTGAAGGCACTGTTGTCTTACTTGAGGACGACTGGCCTATGTGAACGCCTTTGAATTGCTCAGGCCCTCCGCGTGCGTGCGCGAACTCACCGTGTCCTTCCTCCTCCCCCCCCTCTCTCTATCTCATCTTGCTATTCCCCTTTCCCGTCCCCCAGAGTAGGGTAGCCAACCAGACGCATTTCTGGTTAACATCCCTGCCTTCTCTTTCTCTCCTCCTCCTTGATTGTTGGGCTAGTTGGTTTGTACTTGCGTGACAAGATATATATGTGTGTACAATCCTTCCTTTGCATTAAAGCGTTGTGAGTACGCTTGTCCTTGTTTCTCCATTTCTGTGTCTGTCTTTTTTATTGCGCTAAGTTACTTGCTCAGTTAGGCTTCACTCAAATGGCAGAACGCTTTAATAAGATTGAGAAAATTCTCGATATGCTAGTTGCTCGGCTCCCCTCCCTTGGAAGCTCTGCCACAATCCCCCCCCCCCCCCTCAAGCGCTTTCACAACCATAACCCCCTCCTACACCCTTGCAGCATCCTCCCCCTCTTCACTCTGCATATGGCAATGGAACTGCCGCGGATTGAGAAAGAAGAGACAATCTCTCACTTTACATACAGCAGTCTACACCCGCCCGTAATGTCATCTCCGTACAGGAGCCTTTAAAAGCATGCAAACTTCTCGGCTGTCAGGCTGTACACTCCCATCCTACTTCCCCGTGGGCCACCACATATATCCAGAGGAATATCTCTTGCATAGCTCACGACCTCTCCGACCTTTACTCCGATTGCATTATTCTCGAGCTCCTCCCGCGTCGTACAGGACAAGCCACATATTTTATTTTAAATATCTATTCTCATCCTAGAGATGACCTCACTGCCGTTTATAGAAGCGATTGATAGGGCCATCCAAATAGCAATGCCGCTCCTATATTGTTAACGGGTGATTTAATGCATCGCACGTAGACTGGGGATACAGGAGAAACACTCGCAAGGGCACCAGCCTCTTTCATACATTCATCGAAACAGGTGCACCCTATAGTAACTGATTGCACGTTAGCCACACGCATTGGCAACAGTGTGAGCAGAAATACCACCCCAGACCTTACGTTTAGTAAAAGCGTTCGACAACTAACTGGACGCACACACGAGTCAACCTCGGCAGCGATCATTATATTCTAACAATTACGTTACCGTGTGCCAGTTTACGCCCAAAGTTCCACCTCAAACCTATTGTCGACTGGGACAAGTTCCGCGAAATCCGACTCCGAAAACCGGCAGAAGAAATTCAGAATTACGAAGCTTACGGAGCTTCTAAGCTCCAACGGGACGTAGCTCTTAGCAAAAAAGTGTCCCCGGCAGAACTTATCCGCGATTCAGTAGACAGTAGGCTACTCCACCTATGGGAGGCCTATCAGGATATGACACAATGGCTCAGGCAAAAACATAACCGCAAATTAAAACGGAAAATGGCGCAAACGCTACAGCTCGTCACCGAACACGCGGCCGAGCTTTCGTCGCCGCAATGGACTCAGATATGCAACCGACTTGACGGCACTCTATGTAGGAAGAACTCGTCCCTCCTTCGCCATATGTTAGACCTGTGCTCCTCGTGCTCGGAAAATAATAAGAAAATCACCAAACTCCTATTTGAGGTAGCGAAACAAGGGCTAGACCTTGAAGCTGCTCTTAAAGCCACATACTTTCCCGATCTCAAGCAAGAATCAACACCGACCTGTACAGGAGCCCACAATTCAGACTTGGACGCCCCCATCACAGAGGCGGAGGTATGGGCCACACTAAGCAAACTTCGCACCACATCCACACCAGGCCTAGATGGAATCACTAAGAATCACTCTGAAATTTACACAACAATTATTGGCCGCTCTCACCAGTTACCTGAACCAGCAATGGGAGCAGGGCACGCTGCCCCAGGAACGGAAATCAGCTAAGTGACTTTCATCAACAAAAATAACAAGCCTTCAGACCTTAGGAATAAGCGACCAATCTCGCGTACCTCATGCACCGGAAAACTGATGGAGCATGTGATCCTAAGTCGCCTTAACCGCTACACGGAGAAAGAACAACTCTTTCAACTCAACTCAAGATGTCATGTTACAGCTTAAGGAGTGTGCTCAATCCCATTTTCCCACCCATTACCAGAACCACCCTTGCATTGGACCTGACCAAAGCGTTTGATAATGTTGCTCACTTCGCCATTTTACAATCTCTGAGTGACCTTAACGTGGGCTCTCGCACGCACCGGTATGTTGCTGCCTTCTCAGCAACAGGTCCGTCTGCCTACAATTAGGCACATTCAAAACCAACTCTTTCACGCTAGGAAGCAAAGGCACGCCCCAGGTGCAGTTTTGTCCCCGTTTCTTTTCAACATTACTCTTATCCCGTTAGCGCGAGAACTTGCCTAAATTCCTTCTATCAATCACTCCTTGTACGCGGAAGACATCACCATCTGGGTCAATTCTGGCAACCATGGCGAAATCGAATCAAAACTACAGTTGGCCGTTGACACTGTTCCAATTGCATCCGTCTAAGCTGCTCGGCGGCTAAATCAGAACTCCTAGTGATGGACCTAAAAAACAGAATATCTCTAACATTCAAGTCACACTAGATGACACTCCCATCCGCAGGTTAATAAAATCAAAATCTTGGGTCTCAATATTTCAGACAATGGCTCCGACGCTGAAACCATAAAATTAATCTGCACTGCGATTCTCAATACAGCTTCACTAATTAAGCGCATCTCCAATCGTCATCGCGGCATGCGAGAAGCAGACACACGTCGCCTCGTTCAGGCCTTTGCCTTTGCAGAATCACCTACTCCATCCCTTACCTCTACCTCACACCCACGGAGACCGAGCAACTCAAGACTCATCCGCACTGCCTATAAAACTGTTCTTGATCTCCCTAAATCACGCCCACAAAGAAACTCCTTCAACTGGGGTGCACAACACCCTGGGAGAGCTCGTAGAAGCGCACCTCTTAGGTCATTATCAAAGGTTATCACATACACAAACTGGTCAAATACTTCTGCACCGACTCGGAATCAACCTACCGGGTCATACCACGGCCACGCGCTCTCCCCCACTGCTGTTAGCAATAACCTCTGCATTATGCCACTTCCCAAAACACCCACCCGGAACATAATCGAGCAAGACGGGAAGCTAGAGCTAAGGCTCTGCAGAAGAGCTACCCTCCTCATTCACAGGCAGTCTATGTAGACGCGGCTGAATATTCAGACCGGCCAGCTTTCGCATTAGCCGTTGTAGACGGATTCAAAAACCTCATTGTCTGTGCCTCGATTCCAAATTTGACAGAATCCCTAGAAGCGGAAGAGGCAGCAATTGCCTTAGCAATTTCTCACTCCTCCGCTAGATATTTTATCAGATTCAAAAACCGCAATCAGTAATTATGCCAATCGCAAAATCCACTCCATGGCTGCTATAATACTCGAATCAAATCCCCCTCCTAATCGCCTTATCACCCTCTTTGGGTCCATGCACACAGCGAACACCAAGGCAACATGGCGGCTCACACCCCCCCAGCACTCGTCAACCGGGCTGAGAGCGAGCCGCCTTCGTCTCGCAGTGCAAGAGATCGACTCCTCAGCTACCATGACCTCACCCTGCTTTACAGAAATTCCCGCCTAATCTACCCCCCGCCGCATAAATCTATTCCCAGAAGTGACCAGGCTTTGTGGCACAGACTTCAAACGGCCACAGTTACGACCCCTTTCCTTCTGTCCATTATTACACGGGGAAACCTCTCCTCACTGCCACTTGTGTCCTAGCACCAGAGCCAACTTTGACCACATCTTTCTAAATTGCCCGTACAATCCCAAGCCCCCGTGGCGAGGGTCAGAACCCAGGAGCGATGGGAGGCTGCTCTGGGCAGCTCGCAACCGGAGTTACAGCTTCAGACAGTGGGCTGGGCCAGAGGGGTCGCTGACACAAATCTGCCCGACCCTCTAAAGCGGCCCGAGGGCTCATCGTCGTCCTGCTTCCTTTTCTCCCCCCCCCTCACATGATTGTCTCGTGAATCAATAAAGCTTACCCACCCCACCCACCACAGCTCAGAGTGAACACTCCCAGAAAATGCTTCACTGCATGACGCCGACAGAGCGTTTTGACCAAATTATTCCATCTTTCTTTTCGAAAACGCAATAAAATAATTCTGCCGACCGAATTTCATGCCTCCACCAAGCGTTAACCACGCACAAGCTTTCTTAATGTTAGTACCTCAACGAATTGCGATCATTTATTAAAGCCTTGAAACAATCACGTTTACAAAGCCTCATAATAAATAAACTAAACAAAACTATTCCCCAAAGCATGTGACACGGCGGTAAAAAGGCTGATTCAATGTTTAGTGTGATGTTGTGTGCATATATCAAAGGCACTGTAAAAAGCTGTGTATTCTTACCTATAACCCTGAAAAGAACCGTTGTAACATTCTCAAAACTAACTCCCACGTACCAGTACCCGTTCCTGAAATATAGAAGTGGTAGATATGATCAAACATCACGGCTTTGGCGACAATCCCAAAAGTGCATCTACGGTTACAATTTCGCACCGATTGATCGTTATTGTGCAATAGCACAAAGGATACCGCTACAATCAACTTTAATGTTTCTTAAACTACATAGTTATAAATCTAAAACTTTAAAGGATCTCTTGAATGAGTCAAAATTACGCCTCACCATTACAGGGTTCACAAAACGAAGGCGCAAACATGGGCGCTATCAGACTGTAAAGGATCTGGTTGCAAATAGAATTACAAGAAAAATGTCACAGTTTCGCCCTATACGGGCGAAGCAATGAATGCGATAGCAACACAGCAATGTCATACGAAGTAAGGTGAGCGGCTTTGGTAGCAATATGAATTGTAGTAAGCATGAGCTGAATAAGTAAGCAGGTGTGCTGCGGCGTAAGTAGACCGACATGAAGAGAGACTCGATGACTATGAGAAGGCGCGTGTGAAACGGTGGTGTTGATGAGAAGCGCTTCCCGTGGGCAGCGCGTGCGAAGGGACACACCTGTAGTGCTGCACTGCCGGTCCGGGCAGCATTGCATGTGTAGAGTGCGTTGAAAAATGTGGCCCGACTATTACTAACTGAATGAACCAAGCGTGGTGAGAGCGCGCACAAACATGAATGGATCACACTGAATGACTGCAGACAACGACCGTCAAAACTCTGGCAGCAAGCGGATACGCCGCAGCGGCGAAGCTACGTGCGGTCTATCGCTTCAACGGAAACAGAGCGGCGAATGCACGGCGCATAAAGGTCAGAGCCGTGTGGAGATAAGAGACGGTGCGAGCGAGCGACGAGCGCGGTTGTTGGCAGAGTGGAAGTGCGCCCCCCCCCCCCCCCCCCGCTCCCTCTGGCGCTGGCTTCCCGCTTCCTTGCTTGCGCGTGGGAGATTGAATGCGTTCGCTCTCCGTGATAGCGCGCGTCCCCGCACGCTTCAGCTCGGGCATACGACACGCGGCGAAGATTTTATCTATAGGGAACCTCACGGCGACGGCGACGGCGACGCCGACGGCAGAAATCCGGTTGAAGTGTCCATATAATTGCTATCGCAATAACAAGAAACCAGATGAGTTGTATAACCCATTGGCTAGAGTGAAACAATTCTTTGTGCCGATGTTGCATTATCTTAGCCGCCTAACGCATCAAAGAACCTTGTTTCAAGCGCAAAGCTACCTCTTAGTAAATGTTACCGCCTTAAAATACCTGGGAAGTACTCTGTTCTGTGTAGAGCGGGGCAAGCTTAGCATTGTTACTATTCTGGAAAGGGCAAACATGGAGTCACATCTTCCTGTGAAAAAGGAGATAGTGTGCAGGAAATTATCCGAGAGTAGTTTATACATGGAGGAGCGCCGGAAGCTAATGTAATATTTCATCTAATAAATTTTTCTGGTGCTATAGCATGCACTGTAGCGAGTGATATTTATATACGCAGCGGGCTATCTGCATTTTAAAGAACATGAGTTAGCCGTACATTCTTTTCAAAATCTCCTCATTTCATTATCGGACATGTTTTTGCTGGATGTTTTAAATATAAATAAGTCGACATTTTTGCCCGTAAGGCGAAGCATCGATTGCCATAGCAAATTATTAGACAGCTATACGAAGTAAGGATAATAGCTTTTGGCCTCATAAATTTCTAAACGTCCGCTTACGAACTAAATTAACAATCATGGTGTCACGTGCGTCCAAGAAAACATGAACACATCTCACTCGATGACCGCGGAAACTCGCTGTCAAAAGAAGCGTGGCAGCAACAACGAGCGAATGAATAGACCTCTGTGCTGCCTCTCGCTTCAACGCGAA